>NW_015506312.1:219523-239283 GCF_001515645.1 Sinocyclocheilus grahami | reverse complement strand
TGATCCTGGTAGAGTAGACTACAATGCCGGCTGTTCTGACTCACAGACTGTAAGTACGTTTTTTATATTTAAATAGTTTTTATATTTTATATATTTAAAGCAAGTTTTTTGGGCAGTGTAGAGTAGCGCTTGTTGTTTGTCATTTCTCCGATCACAAACGCAGACATGGTTTTATGTTTACGCGGCGCGATGCAACGCAACGCGTAAAAAGACATTATAAGTCATTATAATCCATAATTATGTCCCCACTGGATGCAACGGATGCCTCGTTTATAATGGGTTTTCATGTTTTTGAATCATCGCTCGGGCCTGACAGGGCATCATCACAGTATGGTGAGGGGCGTAACATTTCTGTCACACGCTTGAGGTATTCGGCCAATCACAACGCACTGGATAGCTGGCCAAGCACACCTCGCTTTTTTTTAGAACGATGAGCTTTGTAAAAATCGACGCATTTCAGAAAGGCGGGGCATGGAGGAGAAACAATAATATACAGTATGTGGAAAATAATATGTTTTTTGAACCTTAAATCGCATAAACACATTTCATTACACCACATACATAAAATAATGTTCTTTTTAGCACCATCATATGACCCCTTTAAATAATTAATAAAGAGTTTGAAGCAGAAATATTTTAAAACCTAGCATAAGTTTTGTATTTTAATAAATTAAATCCTTGTAAATGTCTCCTTGCATCCCTTTATTAAGGAAAAACACATTATTTGATATATATTCATGGTGCCTCTAATGTTCCTAAATGCGCTCCTTGGGAAAAAAGTCAGCGTTAAGCCCTGTAGAGGGAAAAATGTGAAAAGCCAGAAACCGAATGTAATGCTGATGAGTGAATTTCATGTTGAGAAGCGTACAGTGGTCATGCCGTGCGCTGCTTTGGGAATGATTTATCTTGATCTGTCACTGAAGGGATTGAAGTGGGCATGGGAAGGCACTGTTCTCCAACAAACAAGCCGCCTCTGATGTCTGACGCTCTTCTCCGAACCTTCTGTGCACGGCACATACACCGCAGCTTTTAAATCTTCAAACGCTCACATTGCAAATTTCTGTCTGTTACACATGAACACACACCCACTTCCTTTCACTTTCTTCTCATTTGACGCACTAGTCTTTTTGAAGCAGGATATGAGCAAAACTGATCTTTTGAATGCTGTGCCACAACCCATGCTCTCGAAGACCTTGGCGAGCGAACCGAACCGGACAGCCTGCTTTGTAATATGTTGTTTTGAGAGGCCAAATTTCAAGCCCAAAAAAGACAAACAGACCAAAGGGGCTGAGATGTAGGTCACTTTGAAGATTTGAGCGGCAAACACCAAGCAGATTACAAAGCAGACACAGGTGACAGATTCCCCTCGGGGTTAACAAGGGTTTAAAAGCTATTGCAAAGTAAATTCACATTAAGGACAAGCGCTGGATCAATTGATGGATCCTACTAAGCTCGGCTCTTCCAACAAACTAAATTGAACAGACGTCCATGAGTCCTGGGCCGGTGACAAATTCGTTCCTTACTGTGATGATAGAGAACATAAATTTGCAGAAAAATTAGAAACACATTACAGAAAGACTATTGTATGGGTCAATGACATAATGCTAATTGTTTAATTCAGAAACACTTTAAAAATGCAGTTTATACATACACAATTACAATGACTTTAATCAACTTCTATTATAAGCATATTTTAATTTCTGAATTATTCTTAAGGGAATAAAGTCAAATAATTCTGATTGAACTGTTTTGACATCATAAAGAAGGTTGTAATAGAAAACTTAATTATAAAAAAAACTATTTAATAATTGTTTGGCATAATCTCTTATAATTATTTATTTATAAAATACTAAATTGCTTCACTGCTTTTTGATATTTATTACACGGCTCTGTGGAATACTTGATTCTGATTGGTCGGTCGCGACATTCCAAGGTATGTGTTATTCCTCGATAACAACCAGTAAAAGCTGATAACACCGGCTAATCCGGGAAACTGAAGTCGGCGCTATACTCTTGCTAGGAACAGTTTTTCTTCGCGGAAGCTTTGCGTTTGGTTAGCTAACATATTAAAACTTAATTCAATTAATGTGTACAATTCCGGGGTTAATCTGCGATAACAACCAGCTAGATGTACATTATCCCTTACTTGACAAACAATTGTCTGCACAAATAAAAGTCATGTGGTGCAACCAACCAGAAAAAACAACAACAAAAAAACCCCAACAACAACAGGAAATGACATCATGACTGTGTGTCAATGTCAAAAAGTGTCCAGAAATATTCTATAGCATGGCCAGGTTAGTTAAGGTTGTCAAATGTCATGTGGTACAACTCCCCAAAACGTGTGATATTTATGAATTGAAAATAATGAATAAGATGAACTTTTACTTGATGGTTACACCACATCACATTTTTGAGTCATTAAACTGAAAACTTTTCTTGAAAATGGTATAACAGTTTACAAAAAATCATAAAAAGTACATTTTTAAAAACGTAGAATGTGTTTTACACTAGACTTTGTAAAACAGTTTTACTATTTTTTATTGCAGACTCGAATGTGTCCTTAATCAAAGCCAGCTTTGCCAGTCGGCTTTAGTAATATTGAGAACATATATCTGAAGAGGTTTGAGATCCTCTGCACTGAACACTCTGACATCTTGTCTATATTTGTTTGCAGTTGTCATCATTCAGCCAGAAAGATTTCACAGAGCACATGTTTTGGACAACAGCTGGAGCTCTACTGCCACATCCTCACGTCTCTGCTCAGTGTTTAGTAATTCATGTCCTTTCCCAAATTTCAGAGATCAAGGCCAGCGCTGTATCGGAGACAGCTGCCATCTGTTTCTCTGTACTCAACCAGCCAGGTCCACAGTCCTGTACCACTGGCTTCAAATCCTAAACGAATCATCACTTACGAAATACACTGCCGTTTAAAAGTTTGGGATCAGAAATACAGAAAATACCGTAATATTGTGAAATCTTATTGCAATTTAAAGTAACATTTTTCTATTTGAACATACTTTAAAATATAATTTATTCTTGTGATGCAAAGCTGAATTTTCAGATTCATTACTGCAGTCTTCAGTGTCACACGAATCATTCTAATATACTGATTTATTATCAATGTTGGAATCAGTTGTGCTGCTTAATATTATTTGGATCCTTACTTTTTTCAGGATTCTTTAATGAATAAAAAGTACAAAAAGAATAGCATTTATTCAAAATATAAATATTTTGTAACTATACACTACCGTTCAAAAGTTTGGGGTCAGTACTTTTTTTTTCTTGAAAGAAATTAATACTTTTACTCAGCAAGGATGTGTTAATTTGATAAAATGTGATAGTGAAGACTTATTGTTAAAAATGATTTCTACTTTGCATAAATGCTGACCGTTTTATTTATCAAAGAATCCTGAAAAAAGTATCACAGGTAAGGGATGCACCGAATGTTCGGCAACCGAAATTATTAACCGAATAAGAGAAAAGACAGAATAAACTGTACCGAACAATGACGTGACGCTATCAAATAGCAACCAGCGTAGAGTGACACCGTGTCTACACCGGAACGCGACAGGACAGAATCCCGCGCCGCAACAGCTAAAAAGTCTGTCTATACTGGACGCGACAAAGCGACCTTTGAAAATCATTTGAAATTTGTGTCAATACGTCATAAATAGAATGCGGCAGCAGTTTTCTGTCAGGGATTTGTCGTGTTGCGCCGCATCCAGTGTAGACAGCATCACTGATTATAATGAGTTCTATAGTATTTTGTCGCACAGCGCCGCTCGCGTCCGGTGTAGACGCGGTGTGAGAGGCGCGCACTCTTTATGCACACATGTCAGCAGTGTGGAAGCATTTAAACTTTCTGAGAAAGAAGCAAAAATCATTACAAGCACCAACAGCGAGAGACTGTTTAATACTGCATTGCATGTCTTCAATGAGAAGAGGAAGGGGTGATTGTTGCTGGTTACTGTATGATGATTGAAATTGCGAAATGGCCTTAGACAATTAGTAAATAAACTGTAGAACGTCATGTTGTCTAATACACGCACGAATTGCATGTATTCTGACAGCGCTCCACAAACTCGCGGCGCTATCTGCTTGTTAACCAGGGTTTAAAGTCCAAAGCGTGAGGAAAATCTGCGCTGAACCAGTGTTACTCATTTTTTACAAGGCATGTGACAAAGCGATACGTGCACCGTATTCGTAACGAGACTCATTTATAAATCTGCTGTTGTCAACAAAAAGAAGCAATGAGGTTTTCCGCCGCATTTCCGCCAAAATAAAAGTTTAGAAAAAGCAAGAACTCCATCAACATTCATAAATGTTAGTATTGTAATTTTACTGTTGTTCTAAAAAAAAAAAAAAAAGTAAGACAATAATAATTATCATAATAATTACAACAGCTCTGTTAATACATTTATTATAACATACACACATAGTGTTCAAATTAGTATCTGTAATATTTTCTAATGTTTTAAAAGAAGTCTCTTCTCAGCAAGGCTGCTTTTATTTGTACAGTAAAAAAAATACATGCCTGATTCAAGAAGGGGGTCTGATGGCCAAAAAATATTATTTTACTAACTTATTAATTTTAAGTTCAATTGTGCTTTGTTGGTATAATGTCTGCTAGAATGTTAAAAAATGTTCAGTGTTAAATATTTTTTAATAGTTTTTTTTAATTGACTTTTTCTTTGAAAAGCAAGACAAAACAGTAAAAAGCACATTTTGGCTATTTAATTTATGCAATGGTGAAAAAAATTGGCAAAATACATGGGGGAAAAAACTCGAAAAAACGTGTTCAGTATTCGGCCCAGTGTTTCATTTTGTTCGGTTTCGGCCAAGAATTTTCATTTTGGTGCATCCATAATCACAGGTTCCTAAAATATTAAGCAGCACAACTGCTTCCAACATTAATAATAAATCAGCATATTAGAATGATTTCTGAAGGATCACGTGACACTAAAGGCTGGAGTAATGATGATGAAATTCAGCTCTGCATCGCAGGAATAAATTACATTGTTATGTATTTTTGATCAAATAAACGCAGCCTTTATGTGAATTAGAGACTTCATTGAAAAAATAAATAAAAACTGATTCCAAATTTTTGAACTGTGCAGAGAAATGGTATTTGATCAGACAGGCCCATCCTTCTCGCTCATTAATTGGACGTCAGGCACATCCCCAGGTCTGAGCGAGATTCCCTCATCCATTTCAGGACCCACCTTGACATGTCACTGAAGCCACATCTGCAGTCAGCACATTTCTCCTCTTGGAAAGGAAAACGGCTATGCCTTGCCAATTGAAAGGCTTCTAGATTAATGAGGTCTGCCACTTTATTTAAGCTATTTTTATAAAGGCACTTCTCGCACAGCAAGCATTTGATTTGCACGCACAGCAACTTTGACAACTGTGCTTAGAGGCAAATTGATTTATGTATGGAAGAACATGAGAGAAGCCTACTATCAGACCTTTAGAAAAACTCAAAAAGTGTCAAGCGAAAAAGGTGTCAAACTACAGAGGATATAAAATCTGTTTGCAACGGACATCATTTCCTATTAATCATATTTAACCCCAGAGCACGTTTTTTCAGGCTCAGCACAGTATGAAATTCATTATCAGATCCAGCGCATATCAAGCACATTTGCTATAGGGTTTAAAATGGCATAAGCAGACTAGACTTTTACTCTTGATGAAGAAAATGAATGCTCATGTGCAACCCGCCATGATGCTGTGATCAGGTCTATTTTTCCTGTTTTATAAGCCAAGTTGCTTATAAAATTAATAGCACACTTTTCCACAGCATACTGCATCATTTAAGGTGACATTCAATGTTTAATAACAATATGTACATGTTATTATTAAAATAATATTTAATAATTATTATGTGGCATCTATTTATCAAGGCCAGAATCACAGAAACCAATGCAGATAACTCTATTAGGCTTTTCCCCAGCTTCTTAAGATAAAATGAGTAATTATTGCATAAAAAAAATTATAACAATTGGTCTAAATGGCAAATTATTAGACTACTAATAATATAAATATGATTTAGACTATCATTCAAAAGTTTGGGGTTAATAGGGTTTTTATGTTTTTTAAAAGGTATTTTATGCTCGCTCAGGCAGTATTTTCTTCAAAAATACAGTAAAAACTGTAATATTATGAAATATTATTATAATTTAAAATAACTCTTCATTACTCCAGCATCTTCAGTGTTACATGATCCTTCAGAAATCATTTTAATATTTACTGTTATTGTCAATGTTGTGCTGCGGAAGATATTTGCGGAATACACATTACATAACGTTAAAAATAACAGCAACATAAATAAATAAAACAAACAAACATCTTTATTGATCAATTTAATGCAACCTTGCTGAATAGAAGTATTAATTTCTTTCAAAAAAGTATATTAAAAAAAGTTTCGCATTTATTAACATAAATTTGGCATTTATTTTATTACAGAAAATTATTATTTTATAACAATTTTTAATTTAAATAGACTAAAAACAATTGTCACATCACATGAACCCCTTATAATATCTAGTTTTATATAACTTTGCCTTTATTTCATGTAAACGCATTAGTTAAAAACAGGATTGATTCCCTTGAAACAACATCATTATTGAAAGTACTGAATGATATTTCAGGATGTATATCTTTATACTCATAACCACATTTAGAGAAGGCAATAAACAACGAACAGCCTGTCTGGTGATTATAAGCCTTGGTGGTAACATTACGAGATCCTAAAACGCAAACAACACTACAGCACCAGCGATGAGCTAAAATCAGTCTCAAGGCAACAATATTCAAGGCTATATAAATGTTACATATCCTTAGTCTCTTAATTACCAAACGCAGCGAACCTCAGGGCCCCATTTCACAGTTGTAAACACAGAAGACATATGGGCATATTTGCACTTCCCAGCACTCAAGAGACATCGGGTCAGAGCGATGGGAGTCCACATTAAGCGTTTTGCCTTTGACAACACATCTCTTCCCATCTCTGATGACCAGAACATTGGTTAGATGAATTTGGAGCATGGCCAGGCTAATTTGTTTATTTTATGCTTTAAAAGTTTCTGCGTATTCGGACCACACAAGTGAGATAATTTAATAACAATCCAATTTACATTCGCACACAGGGCAAATCCCCTTCTGCCATGTGAAGATTTCTAGGGGTGGACTGTGACAAAACTACAGAGGGGAGCGCAGACGCTGTGACAAATTACCCATTAGCCCCTTGTGAACACTTCTTGACTGTCAGACAATGATTGTTTGAAATATAAATAGAGGCTCATCACGGGTTCATTGTTAGGAGACTGATGCGGCGGCCTGTATTTGAGCAGTAATGAAGGTTTGCGTCAATGAAAAGTAACTTGAAACACGCTGCGAATCTCCATGGATGAGATGAAATTGAAATGCAACTCTATTTATAAATTTCTGTCTTCTGAAGATCACAAAGCGCAACAACACAAACAGTAGGCAGCTGTTGTTGGACGCAACACAGGCATGCATCTCTTTAATGAAAGTTTGATGCTGGCGATGTGATCGATGCGTCTGGATGACTCACTGCTTACGCTTCACATGAGAAGTCAGAATCATGTTTTAACATGTGCTCCTCAAAAACGGGAGCTTTATATAAATCATGTTGTTCTGTATTACGCCTCAAAAGAGTTGCCTATAACGTTATTACAGACTGGCTGCACAAAAACATCATTCTAATGTGAGGAAAATGTATAAAGACCTTTGCCCATTCTTGCAAATATAAATAGAGAAATACATACATGCATATTGCCAGTAGCAAGTCCATTGAGATGTTCTCAATAGATGTTTTCAGTCCATTAAGAAGGCCTGTTGTCATTGGCCATTATACAAAATTAATAAGTTCATCTCAGACATTTCAATCACAGAGTAGCTATTTAATTCTCAGCAGCATTTCAAAATGAGCAACTATTACACCGTCAGAGGGACAGAGAAGCACATGGAATATGTTGTTCGGAATAAAAGAGCCTTCAAAGATGGGAGGGAACACAACATAACGCCTCATTACAACGTCCAGGACAGTTAGTGTAATGAACACTGTGGTATTAGCCATGAAAAATAGTGTGTTTCGGCCTCTCTTATGGCAGAGAAGAAAATCACTATGGTCAGAATGAGGAGAGATAATGACGCTGAGACTATAATGTCACTTGAATTGATCTTAGCTCCAAAAACACTCCAGGAACGCAATGGCAGGTCTGCATGTACCATCTCATCAATGCATATGTGAGTTTAGTGAATCTGAGTATTTATCATCATGCTCAAAAATTGCAATTATACTCAAAATGCTCAAATGGCAAAGGCTGCATATTTCCGAGTGAAGGGTGGGACTGTGTTCTTTTTTCGTGAGGCTTGTGTTTGCAGCTCCTCAGTTCACAGTAAATGTTGCTCCACGTGAGTTTAGGTTGTTTTAACACTCATCTGGGAATGCAACATGCACCAACCATCCTTGTAATAAGAGCTTCAATCAACAAAAACAAACTTTATTGGTGCCCTGCAGTTTTCAGTCAAAATAAAAGTTTGATGGCTTAATGTTTAAAAATGAAGACAACCATAACTATTAGTATTGAAATTGTATATTTATCAAATAAAATTCTATTATTTTCTTTACAAATCTTTTTATTTTATTTTACAGTGAAATATTACAACAGTAATATTTCTTATTTAGTAATTGTTATATTTTTTATTTAATAAAAATAATCATCATTCTTCTTCTTACTATTACTCAATTCGATTTTTTCCCACTAAATTGTGTAGCCATGCTTGACATTAAGTGATTATAACCTAAAATCTGACTGTACATTATCCCTCACTTACCAGGTGACAAATGTTAAGTACAAGTATATACAGTAAAAGGTCAGATGTAAGGAACGATAAGTGGGTCTCTATAAATTATTAAAGGTCAAATCGAGCACAGTATCACGTGAGTCCATATAAGTAGTTCTGAAGACCTTCACTCTTTACTGGATGGCATTTTCAGAGACCTTTGGAGCCGCATGGTTCAGGTGCCTCCTTTTGTTTCAGCAGGACCGAAGGAAGCAGGTTTGGAGCCTCCCTGGGGCTGCGCGAGGTCAATTTCAGCAGCTCCTGAGGTAAAGTAGAGGAACACGGTGAAGTTAGAATGCCCTGGTGCTCATGTGTCAGTGTGCTGTCAATGGTAGCACTGCACTCCCGGAAAAAGTACAGGACCAGAGGGGGCTCACGCACTGTCCATTCCACTTTCCATTAAGAGCGCACACGGGCACGCTCGCACCCTTGGAAGCTCAGTAATCCCGCTCTCGTCTTTTCCAAGCTTTGATGTGCTCTTCTGTGAAGTTCATTTCGAACAGGTACTCCACTGTGAGAATGGAGGATTTATAGGGAGCACAAATGGTTTGATATCACTCTTTACTGGATGGCATTTTCAGAGACCTTTGGAGCCGCATGGTTCAGGTGCCTCCTTTTGTTTCAGCAGGACCGAAGGAAGCAGGTTTGGAGCCTCCCTGGGGCTGCGCAGGGTCAATTTCAGCAGCTCCTGAGGTAAAGTAGAGGAACACGGTGAAGTTAGAATGCCCTGGTGCTCATGTGTCAGTGTGCTGTCAATGGTAGCACTGCACTCCCGGAAAAAGTACAGGACCAGAGGGGGCTCACGCACTGTCCATTCCACTTTCCATTAAGAGTGCACATGGGCACGCTCGCACCCTTGGAAGCTCAGTAATCCCGCTCTCGTCTTTTCCAAGCTTTGATGTGCTCTTCTGTGAAGTTCATTTCGAACAGGTACTCCACTGTGAGAATGGAGGATTTATAGGGAGCACAAATGGTTTGATGGTTAATTTGTGTCACACGCCCACTTCATTCCTACGGCTTTCTTCAGGACAAATTCCGAATTGAACCATTGGGGAGCAAAGCAAACAGAGGAACTTTCTGCACTTAATTCATACAAACATGATTCAGGCAGAGGGGATTCTTTGCAAAGTCTTAAACAAATGAAAGACAGACAGCTTCCTCGCCTCAGTAAATCACAGCAAGACACACTTACAGAATTAAACAAGCTCTAACCGTACTCCAACAATGCTGTTTGAATGCAAAATGCCTTAAAACAGCATTAAAGCCTGAAAGTATTTTTAACTCTGAAGAGCGGTTTTGCTAGCATAGCATGACCTTTACAGGATGCTTTTTTCTGAGCATTGCAGATGGTATAAATACGATGAGGAGGAAACATATGTCACTGTTGTAATAACAGTATGAATGGAGCATGCATTTTGAACAGAGTAAGGGCGTGTTCACACTTGGCATTGTTTTTGACAAGAAAAAGTTGACAAGGGCATTTTTGTAGTCAAAGAAAAAAGCTGGCAGCATTTTGGTTACAAATAGCAGCCGAGGGTGACTTTTGTTGCTGTAACAACAGCTGCAACAGTAGCCTAGTGCTGTGTGGTGCAGAAATGTAGAGAAAGAGGAAGTAGGGCTCTTGCGTTGGCTTTTGAAGTTAATGGGGAGGAGAATGTCGGTTCACAACAATGTTTGTGGGTGCACGATATAATACAGGGAAGGAAACAGTATGGTGCTTACAATAATTTAGTCCAGCAGCTCCGGTTGGATGATGCACGGTTTGCGGCAAGCCTAAACTAGTACGACAAGTCTATCTACCGGCACCTTCTCTATTTTTTCTTGTGGTTATGGAAACGACTGGTCTCGCTACTCGCTTGTCATTGGTCAGCTGTCAAAAAGGCACTTGACGTAGGGCGTTTTTTTTTCAGAAAAGTTGAACTTTTTTCAACTTGAAAAGACTCTGAGCTGCAGAAAAAGACGCCGACGATGGCATTTTAAAAAAGTACACGGGACTTTTTTGAAAACATGGTTTACTCCATAGGATTATAATGTAAAACAGATGCTGACAGCTTCAAAAAAGACACCAAGTGTGAACACAGCCTAACATGTATGTGCCTGCCACATGCATACCAAATACTTGTAAGGACTACACAGGAACGATAATGTCACATCTTACAAGTTGCATATGCATGTTGACATACACAAGAAGATTTTGTTTTTCTTTCTTTTGACATTTAGGAAAGTTGTTTTTTGCATTTGACACCAATTACATGCCGTCAATGTCATAATATCTTTTTTGAAAACATGGTTTACTCCATAGGATTATAATGTAAAACAGATGCTGACAGCTTCAAAAAAGACACCAAGTGTGAACACAGCCTAACATGTATGTGCCTGCCACATGCATACCAAATACTTGTAAGGACTACACAGGAACGATAATGTCACATCTTACAAGTTGCATATGCATGCATGCTGACATACACAAGAAGATTTTGTTTTTCTTTCTTTTGACATTTAGGAAAGTTGTTTTTTGCATTTGACACCAATTACATGCCGTCAATGTCATAATATCTTTACAAAAAAAACACATTTTCTACAGCAAACGGAAACACTGAGACATGGCCTCGTCTGTAGTTATAGATGCTCAACTATGCATATCCATGATCCATTTTTTATTATTAATCTCTTATTTTTACGGTCCATTTCACTGGCACACTTGGCTACTGCAGGACAATACCTCTTAAATGTCTTGGTTATTTTAAACATCGGATATTAAGCTTTATGAGAGAGTTCTTGGGATTTAGCTTTCTGTTTTGCCTTTGGCATCTCTGCAGCTTTCAAACAGGACACTTTATGCTTTATACATCCCCTCTATAACACACTCAAAAAAGTGGAATTTACAGGTGGTTTACACAAAGTGCAAAGTTAAACAAACTGTGAAATGCATGTTTTGACAATCGCATGCTAATATTAATCAGATTAGGGCTGAATTGTGTTACAAAATAGTTCAAGTGAATGCGGTTCTGTGACTATATATACACATCACACACACACACACACACACACACACACACACAAAAACACATTTTCTACAGCAAACGGAAACACTGAGACATGGCCTCGTCTGTAGTTATAGATGCTCAACTATGCCTATCCATGATCCATTTTTTATTATTAATCTCTTATTTTTACGGTCCATTTCACTGGCACACTTGGCTACTGCAGGACAATACCTCTTAAATGTCTTGGTTATTTTAAACATCGGATATTAAGCTTTATGAGAGAGAGTTCTTGGGATTTAGCTTTCTGTTTTGCCTTTGGCATCTCTGCAGCTTTCAAACAGGACACTTTATGCTTTATACATCCCTTCCATAACACACTCAAAAAAGTGGAATTTACAGGTGGTTTACACATAAAGTGCAAAGTTAAACAAACTGTGAAATGCATGTTTTGACAATCGCATGCTAATATTAATCAGATTAGGGCTGGCAAAAATTGATATCACGATATATTTCTTAATTTCAGTCGATACGATATAATTCCGATATGGATATGAACACTATTAAAAAAAGCTTAGTAAAAACTGCCAAGAACGCCACAACAGATGTCTGTGCATACAAACTTATGAAAAATGAATTTGCCAAGTCTCTGACACCTCATATAAAACCATATATTTTAGGGGAAAAAATCAGCACAAATAAATTAATGCTCACCTTTTATTTTGTATTTAGCCTTCATTCAGACAAGAAATGTGAAATTCTTTCAATCCTGCATTTTTTGATCCAAAATACAGCAAAACAGTAACATTTTGAAATATATTTACTATTTATATACTATAAATATTTTAAAATGTAATTTATTCCTGTGATTTCAAAGCTATATTTTTAGCATCATTACTCCAGTCACATGATCCTTCAGAAATCATTCTAATATTCTGATTTGCTGCTCAAAAATCATTTATTATGATGTTGAAAACAGCTGAGTATAATTTTTTCAGGGTTCTTTGATGAATAGAAAGTTCAGAAGAACAGAATTGATCTGAAATAGAAATCTTTTGTAACATTATAAATGTCTTTATCATCACTTTTGATCAATTTAAATCATCCTTGCAAAATAAAAGTATTAATTTCTATAATTTCATACTGACTCCAAGCTTTTGAATGGAATAGTGTATAATGTTACAAAAGGTTTTTATTTCAGATAAATGCTGATCTTTAGGTCTTTCTATTCATCAAAAAATCCTGAAGAAAAAAATTCTGTTGGTATTGATAATCAGCAAATCGGCATATTAGAATGATTTCTGGATCATGTGACACTGAAGACTGGAGTAATGATGCTGAAAATTCAGCTTTGATCACAGGAATAAATTACATTTTAAAATATATTCAAATAGAAAGCAGTTATTTTAAATAGTAAAAATATTGGCTGTAATCAAATCAGCTCCGCTCATGAACCCTTCTTTATTAGATAAAATAAAAATACCATCAAAACTTTTCTGAAGACAGTCCTTTCCCTTCAGAGATACATTCATATAAAACACCCGCGACAAGTTTTGATTTTGAAACGTGCAGTGCTCATGTTTACTCAATGAAGTCAAACGCCACAAATAAATCAATGTATGGGAAACACTGTTAAATGTAGGCTATATCGAAATATCGGAAATATGTTTAAAAACCATATCACCGTTATTGAAAAAAAAATATCGCGATACATATTGATATTGAATTATTGTCCAGCCCTAAATCAGATAAATGCAGAGGTTAGGCCACATGAAGTTGTTTTAAATGCAACACACTGTGCTGTGGCTCTGTTCTAAATCCTGGCTCTGTCTAGACAAAATTAGACAGAAGGGCATTATAGGCTCCTTAAAGGGATAGTTCACCCAAAAGTGAAAATTGTGTCATAATTTACTCGCATTCTTTCGCATGAAAGAAGTTATGAGGAATGTTTTAATGGTTTTCTATACAGTTAAAGAGAAAATGGTTTTGGAGGCCACTGATTTACATTGTTTGGACAAAAACATTTTGGTACGGAGCCCCACACATCACATGAATTAACTCAATTAAAATGATGCAACAGATTAGTACAAAATGGTTACAATTTACCAACAAAAAGGGAACAAATTTTTTTTCTTCCACATGTCACAGGTGGAGCCTCATAGTTCAGCAAACCTTCAGCAAAACATCTTCTTTTGAGTTCCACAGAAGAAATTCATCACAAGGGTGAGTAAATTATTATATATATATATTTATTTTTTTGGGTGAACTGTCTTTCAGCTATCAAAAGGCTGGCGTACACTACACGATCTTTAAAACCTTAACAGATCATACAGGCATTCACTTACCGAAATAGAGGAAAACTGGCCATCATAAACTAAATGACTGAGGATCATACACTACCAGACTTTAAAGTCATTACGTTCACAACAAACTCATGCAGAAACGTGTGCCTTGTTGCTAGGAGACACGTGACAAATGAAAACAACGTGTTCTAAACTCGGCTGCAAATATCACACGTCACAGTCTGTGACCATCATACACTATGCAATTTTCTATGAAATCTTTCAAAAAATCATGCAGACTGGCTCTGACTTTCAGCAACTAGCGTCAACTTATCCAAATCAGGGGAAAATCGGGGCAAAAGTTGTGTAGTGCATTCCAGCCTTAAGACGATTTTAAAGGGGACGTCGGATGCCCATTTTCCACAAGTTGTTATGATTCTTTAGGGTCTTCATGAAATTTCTGCAACATGTTGTGTAAAACAACACCCATTTTACCTGGTCAGAAACAGCTCCGTTCACAGCGAGCTGTTCAGTGCATGTCTCTTTAAATGATAATGAGCTACTGCTTACTGCTTGAAGTTAAAATGTTTTAATGATGGATTTGTTTCTTACAAACACACAGCTTTTCACTTCACAGGATGTTCATTGATGGAGTGCAGTGGAGTGGATTACTTGTGGATTATTGTGTGTTTTTATCAGTGGTTGGATGCTCATTCTGACGGCACCCATTCACTATAGAGGATCCATTGTTGAGCAAGTGATGTAAAGCTAAATTTCTCCAAATCTGTTCTGATGAAGAAACAAACTCATCTACATCTTGGATGGCCTGAGGGTGAGAACATTCACATTTTGGGGCGAACTATTCCTTTAAAAGGTGCCATAGAATGCAAAAATCACTTTTATAAGGTGTTTGAACACAGTTGTGTGGCCGCAATTGTCAGTAAAGCCGGTCCCATGATTAGTAGTAAATCGCCATCACCTGCTTTCAGATGGAGTGGCATTTAATACACAGAGCCGTAGTTCACTGACAAGCTAGGCGATATCGCGTTCATAATCGAATGTGATTCATTTGCTATTATGAACTCGATATTGCCTAATTGTCAGTGAACTATGGCTCTGTGTAGTGAATGCCGCTCAATCTGAAAGCAGGTGGGTGATGGGAAATTTACTACCAATTACGGGACCGGCTTTACTGATGAGATGTGCATGACAATCGCATGCGATTAATTGCACAGCCCTACCACAGTGTGTGAAAACAACCAGCCAATAATGGTAAAAATCCACCTACTAATTTTTTTATAATCCCAATAAATCATAAACGGTCTCTCCAAACAAGCAGTTCCAGATTTCTCCCAATTATGACGTCATACTCGGGAAAGTCCCGCCCATTTGTGACACTCTCTGCCCTATTAGCATAGACCCCGCCCTGAGTGAGAAGCAGCAGTCCGCCATTACCGTTTTCTTGCTGTAGCTGCTGGAGATATAATGTCAGCGCCAAAGAGGCATTACAAGTGTTGCGTTTCGGGATGCAACAACGAACATAGGAGTCATCATAGGCCACTGAGAACACGGTGGTTAAATTTCATTTTTGAAGAATATGTCCTGGAAAAAAACTGAAAAGTCTTATATGTTTGTGCTAATTATTTTACGCCGCTCTGCCTCACAAACAAGGGTCAGTTCAGAGCTGGAATTGTGCAAAGGTTGCTTCTGAAAAAGGGATCAATAACAACGCTTCATGCACAAACGTCCAGACAAATTATGCATCATGCGTCATATTTTGTTTTCCAAAAGAGCTTCTTGGCTCTCTGTAAGGCTAATGTTGCTAAAGCTACCATTGTCTCTGCCTGTTTTCACTGATGATGCCTTCACGTGTTACAAGAATGATCGTAAAAAGGAATGTGGTAGTTAACAATTGCATTTGCAAGCAATGTGAAGTTCACCAGTTAAACCGTAACACCGGTATGCCAGAGCATGAGCTCTTGAAGCTCCGCCCTCTTCTGAAAAGGGAGGCGGGAGCACCAGCTCATTTACATTTAAAGGGACAAACACAAAAACGGTACGTTTTGCCTCATACCCTGAAAGTGGCAATTTCAACAAGCTATAAAAATTATTTGTGGGGTATTTTGAGCTAAAACTTCACATACACACTCTGGGGACATCAGAGACTTATTATACATTTATAAAAAGGGGCATAATAGGGCAACTTTAAGTATGCTGTGTGTTTCATGCAAGTAGCTGCCTGTGTAGAGCGATTCAAATCAGTCACTTATGAGATTGTTTCAGTGAGGATGTTGGCAGCAGACAGCACACATGTAGCTCAATGGTTTTTGTAACATAGTGTTGTGTACCATTCATAATAGCTTGGTTGCATGATCTAATATCTACACACTGTGCTCTTTTCTTCAACCTCAATAAAGGAAAAACATTAATAAGGCTCACAACAGATGAACAGGACAGCAACTTTCATAAGACCTCATTAATATGAAAGCAAACAGCAAGAAAAACACTTTACACAACCAGGTCAGTGATCATGAGCCAAAGGATGAGGTAAACTAGGGACTTTAACATCCTTTCAGGCCAAATGCTATATTACTCTTATGTTCTTAACATATTCTTGTTGCCTTAAATATAGCAGGATCTAATTTCTTAGTGACTTTTAGAGGGCGTATGATAGCTTTATCTTTATGATACACATGTCTGTTTTTGTAGAGTGACTGATGTTCTTAAAAGGTTTTGTGATTTCAAGAACCACCACTTAACTGCTGCATGTTTTATAACCGCAGTCAGATCAAGTATCCTTCAGTTGAGACACTGGCAAACATAGATGGAGCGCATCATGGCCATGGTCTCTTCGCAGTCTGATAGTTTTAAACTGGATTGACTTCTAAGCGGTGACGTGACGAACAGTGTGCTGCTTTTTTATCTCCTGCTGTGCATTTCCCCGGCCTATGGGGTTCATCTAAGTACTGTATACAGCTGGGGTGATGGATGAGTGTGAAGGGATGTGCAGATCTATAAGCTCATTCATCTGGAGAGATACAACTATATAGTCCCTATACTGACACACCAATTACAGCCCAGCCTCAACATCAAAAGACCTTGAGAAGCTCTCATTAGTTTCTAAGGTGAACAAGTTGATTGACAGTTTCAATCTTTCAGAAAGAGGCTATATGAGGAGAGGGAAGTATTAGTTACTTCATTTTTCTTTGGTCTGTTTTGCTGGGCACTACAGGAAAAATGAGCCAGATCATTTAATAAATGCTCATCTAACATGAAAGATAATGCAATGTCACATCTGGGGCCATTATGTAGTACATTTTTAGCTCTGCAACTCTACAAAAATGAATATTTTTCTGTTTAAATTTAAAGAAGTGTTTCTATTAAAAATAAATAAATAAATCTATTAATATGCTCTAAAAATGGGTAGTTTTTTTTTTTTTTTTAAAGGGGTCATATGATACAATTTAAATTTTTCCTTTCTCTTTGGAGTGTTACAAGCTCTTGGTGCATAAAGAAGATCTGTAAAGTTGCAAAGACTAAAGTCTCAAATCCAAAGAGATATTCTTTATAAAAGTTAAGAGTCAGCCACGCCTACCTAAAACGTCTCGTTCTAACACGCCCCCACATGTCTACGTCACGATGTGGGAAGATTTGCATAACGCCACCCAAATGTTGATGCAAAGAAAGAAGGCGTAACTTTTATTCTCGCTGTAGTATTGTTCCCGCCACCGCCGCCATGTCACGAAGGCGCTGTGTGTTTCGTTATGAAAGCGAAACTACTTTGGTTGGGCTTCCAAAAGAGGACGATATCAGCTTCGTCATGCCTGGAGCTGATCCGTGCTGGTCGCTGAGGAAATACTACAACTTCGTGCTGTGGATCGCCTTTCACCGTGGACAAAGCGGAGTCCAGCCCGGGGTCGTCACATGTGGTTGCCACAAGCCCTCCGGACGCTCCTTCGTCGAATCCGCTGGCCGCGCTGTTCTCAAGCCCGCCGGCCTCTGCTCAATCTGTGTGACACTGTTTCGTTGTGAAAGCTAAACTACTTTGTTTGGTCTTCCAAAAGAGGACACGACTAGAAATCAGTGGTTAAGTTGTATTTACAACACTGTTCCAGAACACTTCAACCCAAATATTCAGATGTGTCCAACGCATTTTATGGAGGACTGTTTCCTGATCCTGGAAGAGTAGACTACAATGCCGGCTGTTCTGACTCACAGACTGGAAGTACATTTTTTATACTTAAAGAATTTGCCACTGACGATTCAAACGCAAATTTTTTAGGCAGTGTAGAGTAGTGCATGTTGTTTGTCATTATCAAAAGTGACAGTAAAGACATTTATAATATTACAAAAGATTATTTCTTTTGATCTTTTTATTTAACAAATAATCCTGAAAAAAAAAAGATTCAGGTTTCCACAAAAAAACATTAAGAAAACGTTTTTTTCAACATTGAAAAATAACATAATAATTAGAAATGTTTCTTGAGCAGCAAATCAACATATCAGAATGAATTCTGGAGGATCATGTGACACTGAACTATATGTCAGTCAGCAGTGAAGCCCTTGAAGCACAACGGATCAGTCCTCTTGCCAAACACAGTGTTCTTGTCTTCTGACGCTATTCTCTGCGACACATGCTTATTGCATCCGCACTATCAGCACAGCCCAGCCACTGCTGGCCTTTGATGGATTCTGCATACACTTGTGATTATACGAGGAGGAAGAAGAGCCTCAGCTCTGCACACTAGATGAACCCCTCTAGCTTCTCTCTGGAGATCTTTGAATCAGATGTCACACGCTGTACACTCTTGGTCCCTCTTCATCTCCAAGACAAAGGTACAGCCACATCCTGTCTGCCCTCAATGAGCTAACGCAGAGAGCCTTCAGTGTTTGATTTTGAATTCCGAATTAAAAAAGGAAGGAAGTGAGTTAAGACTCTAATGCTACAGAGTGAATATTGATGCAAATTGCTGAGTAGACAGAAGAACGCTGTACTTTATTCTATGCTTACACTGAGATCATCCCAATGGACTGAAAACTTCCAGCGAAGCTGCAAACCAGAACAAAAGTGGGAAAAAACGAAGACTGAGGTATCGAGGGTTGTTGCAATGAGAAAGTTTAAAGGTCACATATTTTACACCTTTCTGGAGTTTTATTTTAGGTTTTGATGTCCTTAAGAATATATATCCGCGGTATAAGTACCAAAAACCATCTCAATATATTTTTTACAGCTCCTTTCTCAGGAGCTCTGCTGAGAACAGGTTGATTTTGGCCTGTCTAATTAATATTCATGAGCCTCTCTTCTGATTGGCCTGTTGTTTTCTGAGTGACGCATGGCCAGGCCAACCACAGGTAACTAGGGTCAGCCGACGTCACAGCGCTAGCTGGAGGCAGCAAAACAAAGGGGAAACTGGAGGTGGCCCATTCAAACCAGCGCAGATTCAGCTACATAAGGAGCTTAAAATATCATCTTGTTGTGATGTTGGGTGCCAGAATCGACAGCCTGAAATTTGAAATGTTATTGCATATCTGCTGCCACTGCCAGACAAAAAACCGACGACAGCTGTGGTTAAACATGATTAAACGAACAGACTGGACAGAAACGATCGTCAAAAATGCT
>NW_015506312.1:192416-216841 GCF_001515645.1 Sinocyclocheilus grahami | reverse complement strand
GCGGTATAAGTACCAAAAACCATCTCAATATATTTTTTACAGCTCCTTTCTCAGGAGCTCTGCTGAGAACAGGTTGATTTTGGCCTGTCTAATTAATATTCATGAGCCTCTCTACTGATTGGCCTGTTGTTTTCTGAGTGACGCATGGCCAGGCCAACCACAGGTAACTAGGGTCAGCCGACGTCACAGCGCTAGCTGGTAGCAGCAAAACAAAGGGGAAACTGGAGGTGGCCCATTCAAACCAGCGCAGATTCAGCTACATAAGGATCTTAAAATATCATCTTATTGTGATGTTGGGTGCCAGAATCGACGTAATACAGCCTGAAATTTGAAATTTGATTGCATATCTGCTGCCACTGCCAGACAAAAAAACCGACGACAGCTGTGGTTAAACAATGTTGTCTGGGGGGTTGGCAAAAGGAGAGTGGGACGGTGGGCGGTGCTCGGGGTGGTGACTTAAGGCGGTGACTGTGTAGTTCTGATGTCAACTTTTTACGGAAGTCACAACGGTTCGTGAAAAATCACAGCTACTTTATGCAGGCTGTATGAATTTTACTGTGGACCGACTGTTTTGAAACTTATATGGTAGTTAAATAGCCCCTAGACCTCAGTTATCATGAAAAAAGCCAGGAAATTTCAGTTTTGACAATATGGGACCTTTAAGATACGGCACATATTACACACACAAAAATATAACAATTATTTTGTTATTTAATTTCAGGATTTTTATCCTTTTTTCCAGTAAAATTATGTAAACATCCTTAAAACAAGACAAAATGTGCATACTAATAATTGTGTCAATGTATAGACCCTTTTTCTGTTAGTAACATTGTGACGTTTTTCTGTGGGCGGAGCTTAGGTGGAGGCAGAAAGATTTAAGAAAGTATTTTCAGCATCATTACTCCAGTCTTCAATGTCACATGATCTTTCAGAAATCATAATATGCTGCTCAAGAAACATTTCTGATTATTATCACCATTGCAAACAGTTATTTTTGTGGAAACTGTGATACATTTTTTAGGATTCTTGAGATGGTCCTCACTGCAGAACACAAGATCCAGGGGGCATGGTTGGATCCCGATCCAACTCATCCCATCTTACATATACCTAAACCTACCCGTCTCCACCCCCTGATCCCTAAACCCACTCATTTCCACCCCTAAACCGATCCATTTCCACCCCTAAACCTACCAATCTCCACTCCCTAGATGTGGATCCAACCACGCCCCCTGGATCTTGTGTTCTGCAGTAAGGGGCTACTGGGATTCTTAGATTAATCTTTTGTAAGATTATAAATGTCACTTTTGATCAATTGAATGCATCCTTGCTGAATATAAGTATTCTTTCTAAAAAAAAATTATTTTAAATCATACTGACAACAAACTTTTGAATGGTACTAAATTTTTTATATAATTCGCTTTTAAAAACAAAATAAATAAAATCACAATGACAATTATACTATACAAATACAAATTGTATGCACAATTTTGACCCGAAGTCAGTGACATTCAAATGGAGGGCGTGAAGAATGGCTAAAAATGACTGGTAGCTGAAGACCGTCTGAACTAAATGATTAGAGGAGCGTCCAGCACTCTGTCAAAGTATCATTCTGAGGAAATGACAACAGATTGCGGTCGGCACAAGCTTTGATTAGGCACTCCTGGACATGCCCATTTGTAACTGCCCGACATAAAGTGTGATGAACTGTGAAGGTGCTTTGATGGCATCTTCACCTCAGAGACTCATCCCGTGTGAATCAGTGTGATTAATATTCAGAAAGCTGACCAACCCACAATCAAGCCTTACACCCAGTAACTGATAATAAGGAAAAAGAGCTGCACACAAACTTACCCAAAAATGAAAATTCGGTCATCATTTACTCACCCTCAAGTTGTTCAAGGTGTGGGATTTATGTTATTGTCCTTTAGTAATATCCACTAATATCACACGTGTTCACACTGGGTCATGTATGAAAAAAACATTCAGGAGATAAACATGCATTACATTTCACATCACATCACAGCTAATGCATCACATGACATTTTCATTCACTTCTATTCTCAAAAAGCCAAATAAAAACATCAAGCACAATGCCTTGGGCGATTTTAACTCGAAAGGCCCCTGCTGCCCATGTCGCCAGTGACAGTATCACACGGGAGATTGCAAAAAAACAATGTTTACAATGCTCAATTTAACTAATAACCAAATATAATCTCGCAGCTGCACATCCGACTCCATGCCAACACCACAATGCTGACAATTTTCCCTCCACGCTTGAAATCCATTAACATGACCGCTGAAATGGTCCCTGCGAATACTGCTTTAATGTTTCTGCTTAAACCAGTTCAAAGCTACTAGATTGACACAAGCAACAACACAGAAACACTAGGAGCATATTGATTTCTCTAGTTCTTCATACAGTGCTTTTCAAACCATTAACAAATATTTTGCCAGGCATGCTACACATTATCAGATAATAGAAGTACAAAAGTAAATTTCCCGAAACCTGTCAAGAACACGTTTGGGTCATATTTTACCCCAAAAATCGAACAAAATAATAAATAAAATATGTAAAAATTGCACTTTTGTTCAAAACTTTGGGTTTTACCATGATTACAGTGATGCGAAAGACCGGAGAAATTCTATTCTATTTTTGCCACACACACACAAAAAAAAAAAGGTAATGGAGACTTTTATCTCAGAATTCGGATTTTTTTTGTTGCAAATCTGACATATTTTCTCAGAATTTTGACAAAAAAAGTTAGAATTGTGAGATATACATAAAGATAGAGTTTACATCTCAAAATTCTGAGAAAAAAATAATTAATTGTGAGAGTTGTGAGACAAACTCAGAATTGTGAGGAAA
Source organism: Sinocyclocheilus grahami (assembly GCF_001515645.1). Lineage (NCBI taxonomy): Eukaryota > Metazoa > Chordata > Actinopteri > Cypriniformes > Cyprinidae > Sinocyclocheilus > Sinocyclocheilus grahami. The sequence continues at coordinate 213,975 of NW_015506312.1, read as the reverse complement.
AAATACCTTTTTTATTTTTATATTCTATATAATTCAGCTTAGCCTTGACAGTAATAAGTTATATTTTAAAACCTATTTCTAAAAATAGAAAACCGTTGTTTTAAATTGCAACAATATGTCACAGTATTACTGTTTTTACTATAATTTAAATCAAACAAATGCAGCCTTGGTGAGTATGAGAATCATATGAATATAATTCTACCATCTAAATGATTTGTGCATGTTTTCATATTTTTTAAATATATTATTATATGTTCTTGACAGAAGTTTTACTCAAAACTTTAAGACAGAAAAGTGGTGTAAAGAAATATTGGGTAAATGATGAATTATGAAAATTAATCCTAGCAGTAACATGCATTAGTATGTAATCTACATGTTTGTTCCTCATGTGACACCTGAGATTAAGTAAAGTATATTAAGATTAATAGGCTGCTCATGTAAGTGGGATCTGTGTTAACAAGATGAAGGAGTGCTCAAGACTGCCTCCTAGTGAAGAAAACACTATCAGCTGCTGCTCATGTCTCAAACGGGGTTTAACAACCTCACGTTTGAAGGGAAATCAATACAACCACTAAAAACAAAGGACTAACCTTTGATATTTCTAAAAATATATTTAAACGCCTAGGAAAAGGCTGTTGTGCTGTAAGTAGAGTGATCTGGTTGAGCACATGTGCCATTCACGACAATTTTTAAAAAGAGAAGGCATGATTTCCTTCATTTACAGATAAAGAGGCACACATTCATGTTCACTATCCAACCACACTATGCGACCCACCTACTTCGTGCAACCAAAACACAAACCTTATTTCCAGCACCCCATCTGAACATCTATCGCACGGCTGAGTCACATGCGGAAAACCTTAGCAGTTGTGTTCAAGGTCCGGCTTATTTCAGAAAAAGTGACAAAAGGTAAAAATAGACTTCTAACAATGACAAATGTTCTGTGAAGTGGCTGAGATATACATAAAGATAGAGTTTACATCTCAAAATTCTGAGAAAAAAATAATTAATTGTGAGAGTTGTGAGACAAACTCAGAATTGTGAGGAAAAAATACCTTTTTTATTTTTATATTCTATATAATTCAGCTTAGCCTTGACAGTAATAAGTTATATTTTAAAACCTATTTCTAAAAATAGAAAACCGTTGTTTTAAATTGCAACAATATGTCACAGTATTACTGTTTTTACTATAATTTAAATCAAACAAATGCAGCCTTGGTGAGTATGAGAATCATATGAATATAATTCTACCATCTAAATGATTTGTGCATGTTTTCATATTTTTTAAATATATTATTATATGTTCTTGACAGAAGTTTTACTCAAAACTTTAAGACAGAAAAGTGGTGTAAAGAAATATTGGGTAAATGATGAATTATGAAAATTAATCCTAGCAGTAACATGCATTAGTATGTAATCTACATGTTTGTTCCTCATGTGACACCTGAGATTAAGTAAAGTATATTAAGATTAATAGGCTGCTCATGTAAGTGGGATCTGTGTTAACAAGATGAAGGAGTGCTCAAGACTGCCTCCTAGTGAAGAAAACACTATCAGCTGCTGCTCATGTCTCAAACGGGGTTTAACAACCTCACTTTGAAGGGAAATCAATACAACCACTAAAAACAAAGGACTAACCTTTGATATTTCTAAAAATATATTTAAACGCCTAGGAAAAGGCTGTTGTGCTGTAAGTAGAGTGATCTGGTTGAGCACATGTGCCATTCATGACAATTTTTAAAAAGAGAAGGCATGATTTCCTTCATTTACAGATAAAGAGGCACACATTCATGTTCACTATCCAACCACACTATGCGACCCACCTACTTCGTGCAACCAAAACACAAACCTTATTTCCAGCACCCCATCTGAACATCTATCGCACGGCTGAGTCACATGCGGAAAACCTTAGCAGTTGTGTTCAAGGTCCGGCTTATTTCAGAAAAAGTGACAAAAGGTAAAAATAGACTTCTAACAATGACAAATGTTCTGTGAAGTGGCTGAACAATCTTGAGCCACAATTCCACACGTGCAGAAGCAAATGAGCCATTGAAAACGCTCCTGACTTTTGACGCAAGCGGCTCAACGGCTGATGGTTTTAGCTGAAAGACTGCTGGAGTGAAGAGGTTTTTGGTTGTTTTAAGGTGTTTTGTTGCAGCACGACTTACATGTGAGGCCTACGAGAGCCACGCGGATGCTGAGGTCCACCATCAATGCCCATCTGGGACCGCAGCACGCCACCGCTGGTGGGATCAGGATCTCTGCTGACACGTAGAACTGCAGCGCATACGTGATGTAGATCCCAAAAGAGTAAAGCAGCTTCACGGCCTGATATAACCTATAGAACAGACAGACATTAGACACGTTTTTTTTTTTTCTGCAACCACTGATATCGAACTGATCACAGAATATAAACTGCTTAGACTAGTCTTAAAAAGTGAATCATCAAATTTGTATTCTTTAAGACTGGTCATAACATTTTAAAGTCAGTTATAAAAAGGGAGAATGGTCTAATTTGAATCCAAAAAGTAAGTCTGATTACCTCTTGGCTAGCTATTAGTTGATGAAACTAGACACAGTCTTAACATAGTGGCTATGTTTATGCAACTGGCCCCTGGTCTTTCAAGCCTGCTTCGACTGGACTGACTGGAGTGTTTTTGAAGCTGCTGCCACCAATATGGATGAATTCACAGAAACTGTAACATCATACATCTGTTTCAGTGAGGATATGTATATTCGTACCAGGACTTATTTAACATACAACAATAGGCACGTTTCCATTACAGATTTGTGCAAAACTTTGGCGATATTTTATAAATGTCGGTAAAAAAAAGTATGGCGAAATGACGGCGTTTCCATTAACCGATGTTATGCGACTAAAACTTAATTTTTTCCTCTCGCGATAAGTCATGGCAATGGATTTTGGCTACACTAGCCATTATATTTAATCGAAGGAGGCGTATGCATGTATCTTGACAGAAGCAGCGCGGAGAGCAGCTTCTGGGACGTGCCGTGGCGCGAATGGTAACACAAGCGTTGACTAGAGTGGCCGCGATCTGCTCCGGTGGCCGTTTTGGAGCCGTAACGCGCCGCAGACGTGTGCAGTGTAAATAGTCTAAGAATTAATGGCAGGGAATGGCAGGCCTTATACTTGAGAGCAGCCACATATAAAGTGTTTCTTGGAGGTTATATTACATTGAGGAATGATCATATGAATTTTTACGTATGCCATGTGACCTTTAAATGCAAATAAAACGTTTCCAATGCAATTTTGCGAAATATTCCTATGCGAGCGTAAAAACTTTATTGCGATATATGGGAATTTTTTCGAAATTGACGCGTTTCCATTAGCCGTATTTTCAATTCGCAATTTTAATTTGCGCAATTTGAAGGGTAATGGAAACACAGCTAGTGACAAGCCATGGTACACAGCAAAAGGAGTGGGGTCAGAATCTTGTATAAACAGGCCAAAAACACACTGACAAAGGAGATCAGCGTGGCTAAGAGAAGCTACTCCAAAAAGCTGGAAAACCAGTTTTCTGCCAATGGCCCTGCATCAGTATGGAAAGGACCGAAAGACATCGCAAAGCACAAGACACCATACCCCATCACTGTAGAGAATCAACAACTGGCCGACGATTTGAATGAGTTTTATTGCAGATTTGAAAAACCCTGTCTCATACCTCACACCCATTCTGACCTTCTCTCCATGGATCGATTAACACCTCCAGCAACCCCCCTCTCCCCCCTCCTGCACTTCAGGTCTGCGAAAAAATGTGTGTCAGGTCTTCCGGAAACAGAAGAGAAGGAAAGCACCAGGCCCAGACGGTGTTACACCAGCCTGTCTGAAAACCTGTGCTGACCAGCTGGCCCCCATCTTCACACAGATCTTCAACAGATCACTGGAGCTGTGCGAAGTCCCTGCCTGCTTCAAACGCTCCACTATCATCCTCATCCCAAAGAAAACCAAAATTACAGGGCTAAATGATTAGAGACCTGTGGCAGGTTAAAGAGCTGGCTGTCTGGTGCAGTGAAAACAACCTGGAGCCGAACACGCTCAAAACAGTGGAGATGATAGTGGACTTCAGTCAGTTATGCCGTCATCCCCCGGGTGTTGATAGCACATGTGCACAGGTGAGACCTGAACAGCACACATTGCTATCTGTGTTTAAACTAAACTCATTAAGCCTTGCCAGTTTAAACAATCAAGAGCCAGATGCAAATGAGTAGTCGCGCATACAGTGGGAAGATGTGTCTGTGTGCTCATCTGAAGCGCCAAACTCGTGTCTCAGAGAGCGTGCAAATATAGAGTCTTGTGCTTGAACGGACAAATTCACACAAAAATTATAACATGCCTGTCTTGGCAAGTATCCTAGCAGACACAGTCAGCAGAACGTACAGTATCAGTGTACTGGATCCGTGCATTGTCTTAAAGTTTTTAAATGTTAATCAAACAACAAAAGACAAGGAAATCACTCACTGCATGCTCTTGATAGGATCTTGATTGTAACTTTAATAAGGATTAATCTTTCATATATACAGTCAAATATGCAATGTTATTTTACTTTTGATTACTTCAATTTCTGTACCTAAAAACTAATGTTAGACCTACCTAAAAAAAACTTTCATTTTATTTGTATCTTTGCTCTATTGTATTTATTTGTGGTGTTGCTTGTAGTTAGATTATTTGTTCTTATTTTTCTTTGACAGTATAGTCCTTTTTTCCCTAAACATAGCAATAACCGTACCGAAACGGTGACTTAACTGTGATACAAACCGAATCGTGAGTAATTTGAACTAATCAAATTTTGAGCTCTAATCTGCAGTCACTAAATCTGTCCTCTGCACTTCTATAACTGTCTGGTTCAGCTCAGCTACCAAATCAGACCTAAGAAGACTGAAGCGGAGAGTCCGGACTGCTGAGCGAATCACTGGTACAACCCTCCCCACTCTCCAAGAACTGCACTCATCCAGAGGGAGCAAAAGAGCTGTCAGAATCATTCTGGACCCCTCACATCCAGCACACTTCCTCTTTGAAATGTTGCCATCTGGTTGGCGCTACAGAGAACTGAGCACCAGAACGGCCAGGCATAAGAACAATTTCTTCCCTCAGGCAATCCATCTCATGAACAGTTAACTTGGGAATAAACGTGTAATACACAACACTATCTATACATTGATTTATTTAACACACATACACTACCGGTCAAAAGTTTGGGATCAGAACAAATTTTTTTTTACAGGGGTTTCTTATGCTCATCAAGGCTGCATTTATTTGATCAAAAATACAGGAAAAAATTTAATATTGTGAAATATTATTATAATGTAAAATAACGTTTTTCTATTTTAATATACATTAAAATCTAATTTATTCCAGTGATGCAAAGCTGAATTGTCCACGTCATTACTCCAGTCTTCAGTGTCACATGATCCTTCAGAAATCATTCTAATATGCTGACTTATTATCAGTGCTAGAAACTGTTGTGCTGCTTAATATTTTTTTTGGAACCTGCGATACTTTTTTTCAGGATTCTTTGATGAAGAAAAAGTTAAAAAGAAGAGCATTTATTTAAAATATGAATCTTTTCTAACAATATACACTACAGTTCAAAAGTGTGGGGTCAGTAAATTTTTATTCTTTCTTTTTTTGAAAGAAATTAAAACTTTTATTCAGCAAGGATGTGTTAAATTGATAAGAAGTGATAGCAAAGATTTATATTGTTAGAAAAGATTTATATTTTGAATAAATGCTGTCTTTTTAACTTTTTATTCATCAAAGAATCCTGAAAAAGTATCACAGTTTCCCAAAAAAATATTTGGCAGCACAACTGTTGCCAACATTGATAATTCTAATAATAAATCAGCATATTAGAATGATTTCTGAAGGATCATGTGACACTTTATACTGGAGTAATGGCTGATGGAAATTCAGCTTTGCATCACAGAAATAAATTATATTTCTATAGGATATTAAAATAGAAACCATTATTTTATATTGTAATAACATTTGGCAAGAGTACTGTTTTTTTCTGTATTTTTGATCAAATAAATGCAGCCTTGATGAGCAGAAGAGACTTCTTTAAAAAACATCACAACTCTTACTGATTCCAAACTTTTGAACGGCAGTGTACCTCTTTTTACATTTCCTTGCATTTGTACATAACACACCTGTACACACAAATACCATCTATTGCCTACTTTGTATATTGTGTATTTTTTTTTTCTGTATATTATTTCTTTCTATTTGCTTATCCTATTTTTATTATTTTTATCATCTGTGTCTTGTATTGTCAGTGTCATTCTGTTTGTGCTGTGGAAGCTTCTGTGACCAAAACTAATTCCTTGTATGTGTAAACATACCTGGCAATAAAGCTCTTTCTGATTCTGATTCTGAAAGAGCATTTGTCTCTGGAGTGACACATCAATCACTAAACTGTAATAGCAACACAAGACTGACACTTCTGCAATTTTGCATAGAGTCCACAGCTTCTCCTTTGCACCGGAGTTTGTCAGCAGGAAACAGTGATGTCAATGGGTGTATTTGGGTCTGTTCCCAGTTCCTTAGTATTTTACAGCTTTTACAGCTTTTTTGTCACCTGGGCTCAGTGACCTGTTCAAAATGCTTTCTTTGTATTCGCCTGAAGTGAAAAAGCCTAAAACTGAGAATCTGAAATCAACTTAGAAACAAATAAACATAAAAAAAAAACGTTTTTTTTTTTGTTTTTAAATATTGAAAAGCTAGGCTGTGAATAGATTTGGCATAAAAAAAATTTTTTATATATATATATACACTATAAATATTATTACAGTGTTTATTATTGTGCACTTTTATCACTTACCCTACTAAAAACTTTTTTGTTATTAATTAATTTTTGATTAGTAATATGCATTGCTAAGAACTTCATTTGGACAACTTTAAAGATGATTTTCTCAATATTTAGATTTTTTTGCACCCTCAGATTCCAGATTTTCAAATAGTTGTATCTCGGTCAAATGTTGTCCTATCCTAACAAACCATACATCAATGGAAAGCTTATTTATTCAGAAATGACTAAAAATGACTGGTTTTGTGGTCCAGGGTCACATATAGTGTGGCTTAACACTAGAAACGCCACGGGGTAAATTTTACCCGTGGCTGTTTTTCAAATGCACATAAAAGATTTTTATTATTTTAAAAGATTTTATTATTTATTAAAAGTCAATAATAAGACTTTTAGACTTTTAAGACTGGGAGACTTAAGAAAGAACGTCTCCCAGTCATTGACTTTTACTAAAATTATGTAATCTACAATCCAATGTTGTTAAAAATTATTTAGATAAAACCAGATCAAAAAACGGGGCATTTATACCTATAAGCGCAAGCGGGTCAAATTTACCCGCTATATAATGCATGTATTTTGGTGCTGTCATTTTCTTAGAATATATAAAAAAAAAAAAAAGGTTGCATGAATATATAGTGAACTCCAAAGCCTGAGACGATGAAAATGCTTCTATTTAACGTTTTCTCTTTTTTCTGTTGCATTTACTTGATCAAAATTACAGTACAAATTGTGAAATATTATTGTTGTTTAAAACAACTGTTTTCTATTTGAATATATTTGAAAATATAATTTATTCCTATGATGCAATGCTGAATTTTCAGCATTACGCCAGTCTTCAGTGTCACGTTCCTTCAGAAATCATTTGAATATGCTGATTTGCTGCTCAAGAAACATTTTAATTTATTATCAATTATTATCAATGTTGAAAACAATTGTGTGCTTTCATATTCTTCTGTAAACCATGAAACTTTTTTTTTTCAGGATTGATTGATGAATAGAAACTTGATGAATAAAACAGCATTTATTTGAAATAGAAATATTTATAAAATTATGCAAAGTCTTTATTGTCATTTGATAAATTTAATGCATCCTTAAAAGTTGTAATTTCTTACAAAAAAATTAAATCTTACTGACCCCAAACTTAATAATAGTTATAATTAATAGTTATAGGTAATAGGTATAGTTAAACAGTCATTATATTAAATATTTCGTATTAATTACACATTGTAAATATTTTTTATTTACATCTGTCAAATTTTGTGATAAAAATGATTATATAATAGAAATGTTATATTTACAAAGTCTCAGACTTTTCGGACACATTGCATGAATCAGATTTTTAAATAATTTTTGGAGCACAAATGTTATACAAATGAAATCATGAATACAATTCACAGCATACATTTACAGTGATTGTATGACATTCTGATGCATTTCGAGGAAACATTTTATGTACTTTGGCAGCTCTGTAAGCATTTTTGAAACCCTTGACTCTTTACAAAAAATGTTTTCCAAACAACAAACCAATTTGCAATCTCGAGCCAGCTTCCCCTTGCTGTTTCCACCAAGACACATTTTCTTTCCTCACTGAAAAATTCTGTAACCTTCTTGCTTGTTTCTCAGTAGCTGCACTGCTGACTACAGGCGGAGGGTCTGATAAAAGCATTTAAAGCTAAAAAACAACCCTGAAACCTGTCATTGAAACTTAACTCTTCATCCATAACATCTGAGACTCAATCAGCAGCCCGGGCAGAGGTCTTGTTCCTGAGGATTGCTTGGAGCAAAGTATCTATTTCAAACCTTTTTAAACATTCTGTTTGAAAAGTGTATCTGTGCTATATATGCGTTCAAAATAAACAAAAATGTGTTTAATATTTTGTTATCTAATGCATATATAGTGTTATATTTATATATATATATATAATTATGTAATCTACAATCCAATGTTGTTAAAAATTATTTAGATAAAACCAGATCAAAAAACGGGGCATTTATACCTATAAGCGCAAGCGGGTCAAATTTACCCGCTATATAATGCATGTATTTTGGTGCTGTCATTTTCTTACCGCTTATGTTTTAACATTGTACATTTCTAGGCAACGCCTTTCACTCACTGATTTAGCTGTCATCAGTTTCATAAATAAAGTCGCGATTTCTGGAAGGTAGGTATTAGAAACATTAAATGCCATGAGTGATGGAGAGTCTGATGGTAATTTATGCGTCCTGGGTCGGCTCAGCATCTGACGGCTCATCTGACAGTGATCCAGATATCAAATTTACATGTTTTAGTTTCACGTTCAAAAACCAAAAACTTTGGTTTAATCATTTCATTTTTATCTTGCCATATCGTTTATTGTTCGCTACTGTGTTGCTATTCTAGTCTGGCCGTTTCCTGAAAAAAATAACAAAATCAGATCTATATGCTGTAATGAATAAAACCATTTTTTGATTACCCAAAGTTTAATGGTGTTGTTCTCGTATTCAAATTATAAATGATATACCTAAACAAATTAATAAATATTTAGGTGAAGCTGAGCGTTTGAATTTGTCATCGCATCATCCTATGCAGTGTGGTGAATTAGGCTATTATTGCTCATTATTGTCTATAGGCTATTTTAGTCATTTAAATAGCATGGGTTATCTTAATATATTTATTAATGACACTGTATTATAATATTACACCACCCAAATATTTAGGCTGCTACCTTGTAATTTCCGTTGTCAGTGCAGTTATTTTATTTATTTTTTTTTAGCTTAGGCTACTGACCGTTATGGATTTAAAGTGTACCCTGCATTAAAAAGTCTTGAACATAAAACAACAGGATAAAAATATAGCTGATGACTAGACATAATCATAGCCATATTGTTTTGGCTGTATGACTTTTTTGTCTCATGCAGCGCACTGCCTGCATCTGAGTAACAATCTAAAAAAAACAACAAACAAAAAAAAGTGCATGTGATATTAACAGATGAACTACGCTCATGTTTATAATTCCAAACAATCAGTAAGCTACAGGTGCTAGGAAACACTGTTTTGTACTCATTTATTGACGAGTCGGCTGTGGTACGCACAACTGAATGCGCTGCTTCTCTGCCACTCACTGCACAGAACAGACGCCGAGAGAGGTGACACTTCTCCGGGAAAGTCAGGCCTCGCGTTCACGGGACAGCACTGGCGAAGTCTTCAAACTGAACCATAGCTAAGGTTTATCCAAAAAAAGTCGCTAGGTTTGTCAGTATGAATATTCTATGGAAAAAAGCCGCTAAAAGGGTCTGAAAGTTGCTAAATCTAGTGCTAAAGTCGCGCTCGTGTGTGTGTGTGAGAGACGCGGGAGCTGATAGCAGGGGGCGGTGGATATTTGTGGTGGTCAATGTGGATATTGTGGATGAGTTCTTCTGTGTCATCACGTTCTATTAGTTCTACAGCTTCAGTTTCTGAACTTTCACGTTTAGTAACACATACAGCTGTTCCCTCACCACAGTGCAGCAGTGAAAAGGGACCCCTTTCAAAGAGTGTCACGTTCCGAACGTTGTTTAAGCGACATACACCGGTATTGCGGTATTAAAAAAATTAATATCATAACAAATATAAACACCGGTATTCGGTATGAACCGGTATACCGCCCAGCACTAGGCTACAGTATCATACGTGACACTAATCACTATAAAGAATGATACAATATATGAAACGTAACTTGTAAGAAATTCAGGCCATACACTGAAACACTTTCACCATATTAAGTGTGTGTTGTGTGTTGTGTGTTTAATGTGTCTTACCGTCAGACAGTGGTAGTAAATGAGGATCAGGCTGATACACATGGAAATGTTTGCTACAAACGACAGAGGAGCCAAGTACTTGAGGTTGCGGATAAACACCAACACGATCATAAAGGGCAGGAAGAAGAGCATGTAGAGGCGAGAGTCGTAGCTGGGGACAATCACTGCGGTTTCGTTGTTGTGACAGTTCATGGTCGTCCCGTTTGCCGTCTCAACCACCTACAATATGCAAGCAAATGGAAAGATTCTTTGATGACAGTAACAATGCTCCTTTAACAACCTGACAGAGAACTTTAAATTAAAAGAACTTTCAAATTATAGAAAGTAAGAACATCTTTTTGTTGGGGGAAGCAAACTTGGGAGGTTATTTAATCAAGAGAACTGAAGCACAATGCTGCCCTCTTGTGGTGAGTAAAGAAATTTGCTCACAGTATTTCTGTTGCATTTACAAAAGCTTTTATCTAAAAGGAACATATATTGTTTTTAAAGTTTACAAGTTCACTGTGAATTAAATCTAGCAAATAGTATCATGTTCTACCAGTTGGCCTACACGAACACTACCGTTTTCTCTGGATTCTTATTTTTAAAAATGAAAATAAAGGACATTATGCTTTGTGTGATTCTGAAGAGTATTATATGAATGTGTGAAAAACCTTTACTGAAATCTGAAAAATGTCTCTTCTTCTGTATTTAAAGCTCTCTTACCTGTTTGACATTGTCGCTGAGGAACACAAAGTAAACGCAGCAGAAGCCCAGCTGCGTTATGTTGAGGAACATATTCACCACACGCCTGAAAGCCAAAAAATATAAAAACAAACACAAATCAACGTTCAGGTACAGGTCAAACTACTATTTTTGTAATTTCACAATAATCTAAATGTCACAAATCCAGCCATTTAGACATCAATGTTTTGCATAAATGCTGTTCTTTTGAACTTTCTATTCATCAAATAACAGTTTAAACAAAAATTGATAATATTGATAATAATTAGAATTGTTTCTTGAGCAGCAAATAAGCATATTAGAATGATTTCTGGAGGATCATGTGACACTGAAGACTGATAATTCAGCTTTGTCATTACAAAAATAAATTTCATTTATATATTTTTTTAATTGCAATAATATTTCACAATACTCTCATTTTTATTGTATTTTTGATGAAATAAATTCAGCTTTGGTGAGCATAAGAGACTTAATTCAAAAACAAGAAAACATTTTTTTACCCCAAACTGTGCTATAATCATGGCGTATAAACATCTGATAAACATCTTAAAAAGAGCAGTTTCATGTAATATATAATATTATCTAATGAGCTTTTAACATCAGACAAGGAACATTTCATATCACAGATGAGCAAATGCTCTTATAATAAGATCTTCAGATTAACAGATGCATAGGTGATGTATGTGTGCTATCATGTGCAAGATGTGAAACAGTGATGCTGCACAGAGATCAGGTGACAAAGGGTTAAAGAATGTGGTGAGAACAGCACAAGGAGAAAGTCAACTTTAACATACTGCTGAATTTAAAAACTGCCCTGTAAGCAGTGAAACACAGACATTCAGTTACTGTACCTTCCCCACAAAGAGTGTCTGCTCAGCCACGACACATTCTCCATGCCATACTCCACTGCGTCTCCATAGGAAAGAAAGGGCTTGCCCATCCTTAATAGAGAATATTTTATTTATTAAAAAATAAATAAATAAACCTTTTGTGTGCATGACAGAAACACAAGAATTTATTCTTACCAACTTAAAAATGTTCCTAAATAATCAAACACATAAATTTAATTACTAGACCATTGGTGAATAAATAAATAAATAGATGAATGGACAGACAGACAGACAGACAGACAGACAGACAGACAGATAGATAGATAGATCGATAGATAGATAGATAGCTAGCTAGATCGATAGATAGATAGATAGCTAGCTAGATCGATAGATAGATAGATAGCTAGCTAGATCGATAGATAGATAGATAGCTAGCTAGATCGATAGATAGATAGATAGCTAGCTAGATCGATAGATAGATAGATAGCTAGCTAGATCGATAGATAGATAGATAGCTAGCTAGATCGATAGATAGATAGATAGCTAGCTAGATCGATAGATAGATAGATAGCTAGCTAGATCGATAGATAGATAGATAGCTAGCTAGATCGATAGATAGATAGATAGCTAGCTAGATCGATAGATAGATAGATAGCTAGCTAGATCGATAGATAGATAGATAGCTAGCTAGATCGATAGATAGATAGATAGCTAGCTAGATCGATAGATAGATAGATAGCTAGCTAGATCGATAGATAGATAGATAGCTAGCTAGATCGATAGATAGATAGATAGCTAGCTAGATCGATAGATAGATAGATAGCTAGCTAGATCGATAGATAGATAGATAGCTAGCTAGATCGATAGATAGATAGATAGCTAGCTAGATCGATAGATAGATAGATAGCTAGCTAGATCGATAGATAGATAGATAGCTAGCTAGATCGATAGATAGATAGATAGCTAGCTAGATCGATAGATAGATAGATAGCTAGCTAGATCGATAGATAGATAGATAGCTAGCTAGATCGATAGATAGATAGATAGCTAGCTAGATCGATAGATAGATAGATAGCTAGCTAGATCGATAGATAGATAGATAGCTAGCTAGATCGATAGATAGATAGATAGCTAGCTAGATCGATAGATAGATAGATAGCTAGCTAGATCGATAGATAGATAGATAGCTAGCTAGATCGATAGATAGATAGATAGCTAGCTAGATCGATAGATAGATAGATAGCTAGCTAGATCGATAGATAGATAGATAGCTAGCTAGATCGATAGATAGATAGATAGCTAGCTAGATCGATAGATAGATAGATAGCTAGCTAGATCGATAGATAGATAGATAGCTAGCTAGATCGATAGATAGATAGATAGCTAGCTAGATCGATAGATAGATAGATAGCTAGCTAGATCGATAGATAGATAGATAGCTAGCTAGATCGATAGATAGATAGATAGCTAGCTAGATCGATAGATAGATAGATAGCTAGCTAGATCGATAGATAGATAGATAGCTAGCTAGATCGATAGATAGATAGATAGCTAGCTAGATCGATAGATAGATAGATAGCTAGCTAGATCGATAGATAGATAGATAGCTAGCTAGATCGATAGATAGATAGATAGCTAGCTAGATCGATAGATAGATAGATAGCTAGCTAGATCGATAGATAGATAGATAGCTAGCTAGATCGATAGATAGATAGATAGCTAGCTAGATCGATAGATAGATAGATAGCTAGCTAGATCGATAGATAGATAGATAGCTAGCTAGATCGATAGATAGATAGATAGCTAGCTAGATCGATAGATAGATAGATAGCTAGCTAGATCGATAGATAGATAGATAGCTAGCTAGATCGATAGATAGATAGATAGCTAGCTAGATCGATAGATAGATAGATAGCTAGCTAGATCGATAGATAGATAGATAGCTAGCTAGATCGATAGATAGATAGATAGCTAGCTAGATCGATAGATAGATAGATAGCTAGCTAGATCGATAGATAGATAGATAGCTAGCTAGATCGATAGATAGATAGATAGCTAGCTAGATCGATAGATAGATAGATAGCTAGCTAGATCGATAGATAGATAGATAGATAGATAGATAGATAGATAGAAAGAAAGGCAGGCAGACAGACAGACAGAGATGAATAAACATCTCACTAAAACTATGTAGGCCTAATGCAAATGATAAAGGAAATTACACTAAAATTCACCATGACAGAATAAAAATAAATAAATAAAACAGATGTTAGGTATCAAAAACACGTGTCAAAAACATGAGGGACAACATTTCTAAAAACATTCAAGCTGTTTATTCTTACTTTGCACTTAAATGATGTGCACATTTCACGAGGAGGTTCATGCAATGAACAGCCACGATACCCATAGCCAGAAGACTTAAAGGCCCCACCTGCAGAATGAGAAGAGACAGAGAGCATCAAACCATTGATGAAGCATGTCTAATCAACCACAACTTTAATTAATTGGAGTAACGTATTTTAAAGAACATGATTTTCAAACACAGCCCACCAGGAACAGTCTGAAATAGAGTGCTTTAACATGGCACTCAACATGTTAACACCGTTGGTCATGGCTCTTCTACTGATTTCAACTGATCTAATTATCTCATTTATAATTTATTCCTGTGATCAAAGCTGAATTTTCAGCATCATTACGCCAGACTTCAGTGTCACATGATCTTCAGAAATCATTCTAATATGCTGATTTGCTGCTCAAGAAACATTTCTGATTATTATCAAAGTTGAAAACAGTTGTGCTGCTTCATATTTTTGTGGAAACTGATAGATTGTTAGAGGCCCCAAATAAAGCAGATTGTTGAGAAAGTGTATGCGATTACTCTTCCATGTGACTAGAGTCATGATTTGATTTGGTGCATAAAATGGGAAGAACATTTTTTAAAATTGACTTCTGTTCAAAAGTTTGGGGTCAGTAAGATATTTTCTAAGAAATTAATACATTATCCAGCAAGGAGGACACATTCATTTGAGCTGAAGTTACAATAAAAACATTTATAATGACACTAAATATGTCTATTTCAAATAAATGCTGTTCTTTTGAACTTTCTATTCATCAAAGATTTCCGGAAAAAAAGTATCATGGTTTCCACAACACAACACTGTTTTCAACATTGATAATAATAATAAAAGTTTCTCGAGTAACAAATCAGCATATTAGAATGATTTCTGAAGGATCCTGTGACGCTGAAGACTGGAGTAATGATGCTGAAAATTCAACTTTGCATCACAGGAATAAAATACATTTTAAATAGTAATAATATTTTCATATTATTACTGATTTACTGTATTTTTGATTAAGCAAATGCAGCCTTGGTGAGCAAAAAAAACACTAAGCTTTTGAACAGCAAAATCTTGGGAAGAGATAATGAAATATTCAATTATTTAAAATTAAAAATGAAAGTTATACTTAACCTTTTTTGTTTCCTTAAACTGCAACAAGCCAGCATTTTTATTTACACAACAATTATTACTTGTTCTTGGCGAGTGTTAATTCTGCACCCTGACTGTAGCTTCTCTCTTTTTATTAATGAATGCATGTACTGTATGTGCTGCTCCTGTGAGCTTTACATCACCTGACAACTGTATCAGACAACTGCATTCTCTCTTCAAAAACCAAAATGTGTCCTAGGTGTGCAAGTTTTTAAAGGGGTCATATGATGCGATTTCAATTTTTCCTTTCTCTTTGGAGTGTTACAAGCTCTTGGTGCATAAAGAAGATATGTAAAGCTGCAAAGACTAAAGTCTCAAATCCAGAGATATTCTTAAAATATAAAAGTTAAAAGTTAACCACGCCTACCTAAAATGGCTTGTTCTAACACGCCCCCACATGTCTACGTCACTATGTGGGAAGATCTGCATAACACCGCCCAAATGTTCACACAAAGAAAGAAGGCGTAACTTTTATTCTCGCTGTAGTATTGTTGCTGCCGCCGCCGCCATGTCGTGAAGACGCTGTGTGCTTCGTTGTGAAAGCGAAACTACTTATTTAAAGCAAGTTTTTTGGGCAGTGTAGAGTAGCACTTGTTGTTTGTCATTTCTCCGGTCACAAATGCAGACATGGTTTTATGTTTACGCGGCGCGATGCAACGCAACGCGTAAAAAGACAGTATAAGTCATTATAATCCATAATTATGTCCCCACTGGATGCAACAAATGCCTCGTTTATAATGGGTTTTAATGTTTTTGTCTCATCGCTCCAGCCGGACACTGCATGACAGTATGGTGAGGGGCGTAACATTTCCGTCACACGCTTGAGGTATTCAGACAATCACAACGCACTGGATAGCTGGCCAATCAGAGCACACCTCGCTTTTCAGACCGATGAGCTTTGTAAAAATATACGCGTTTCAGAAAGGCGGGGCATAGAGGAGAAACAATAATATACAGTATGTAGACAATAATGTGTTTTTTTTACCTCAAACCGCAAAAACACATTTCATTACACCAAATACACAAAATAATGTTCTTTTTAGCAATATCATATAACCCCTTTAAAAATCACAAGATTTACAAGAAACGTGAGAGAAACGAAAATGAAAGGCTGACATGATATTGACATAAGTAGATCATGTTCAGATAAGTATGTACTACAGCTGCCACAATCATACAACAACAGGATAAAATCTCAAAGAGCAGCGTACGTGCAACTATACACATTTTAAAGCAATGATGTGCTTTTATTAAAGGCAACCAGAACACAAGACCAGAACATTTAAAAATATAACACCATGAGCGTTTATCTCCAAATTAAATTTTCTGTCCTACCACGAGTCCTGCATTCTTGACAGCCAGAGGCAAGCCGAGGAGTCCCGTACCAATATTTCCTTTAAGTAAATGAATTAAGGTCTGAAAAAACCTAAACAAAAAACATATTAACACAAAATTAAAAACAGGTCTATGAACATGAACGTTTTAAAAGGTGATCACAGTGCTTACGAGGATCCTGTTCTTCCTCCGATTCGTTCATATTCTGTCTGTCGTGGGGAACCGGGTGAATGGATGGGCTCATCTTCAGCAGGGCTCTCATCTCTTCTAGAAAAGTCTGGGCCTAGGATCAACACACAAATATAGCTTTCACATAATCTTGAACAAACAATGAACAAAAAACACATACGCTACCCTTCAAACATTTATGAAAAAAGTCTTGTGTTCTTCAAAGCTGCATTTATTTGATCAAAAATTGAGTAAAAACAGTAATATTGTGAAATATTGTTACAATTTCAAATAACTGATTTCCATTTTAATATATTGTAAAATGTAATTTATTCCTGTGATGACAAAGCTGAATTTTAAGCATCATTACTCCAGACTTCAGTGCAGGGTTGTTATCGTTAACTACATAGACACATAAAAAAAATACAAAATACAAAATACAAAAATTACAAAAAATTCGAATTTTAAAATGAAAAGAGAAACAGTAAAAATAAAAACAAATTCAAATAATAATCTCTCAATCATACATATAGAAATCATTCTAATATACGGATTTGCAGCTGAACAAATATTTTTGTGGAAACCATGATCCTTTTTAATAATTTTTGATCAATGTCTTTCAAAAAGAATCTTCAAACGTTACTGTATGTTGTTTGTTAATTTATTTATGGCATTGTCTTTTACCAGTTTTATTGATGTATTTATTTATTTTAAGCTTAGCCACAGAAAATAAAGGTCGCAATCAGTGTCACATAATGAAAAGGAAATTGGTTTACCATCCTGATGGTTGATATCAGAGGCCATGCTTGCTTTGGTGGGGTGTAATTCGCCACTGAGAGCTTCACTGATCAAAAGCTTCCCTGCGGAGACGCTGCATCTACAGGCTCTGTGATCGCAGACAAATGGACAGATTTAATAGCCCTCCCAGAACACACCAATGACGCACAACGTGCCCTTTCTGCGTCATTATATTCGGTATCATCTCTTGGGGCTAAAAACAATATGAGGATTTCAAATATGTCAATGCAGTCAACATTAGTTATATCTGACACTTTAATACATAGCTGTGAGAATTTCACAGAGCAGCTCAAATTAACTACTGCACCATTCACAGCCACCATCTGTATTATTACGCATGTAGAGAAAACGATTATGAATTATTAATGTTTTGTCCAATATGCTTTTTATGTCAGCTGTAAAACACTACTATGCTCTATAGTGCTGAAGACAGGGTGCTCACATGAGGGTGAAATACACCAGCTGTACGAGTCAGAAAGATATCACAACTATTCCAAACCACATAATTGCGGAACTAAATATTCAGCCACTGAACAGTTAAAGCTAACTGACATTAAAACACAACAACAAAAAGACTTGGCTTGATTCCCCCATCACACAATAGAATTATAACCTGAAGCTGTGAATGTTATAAGTTTAAAAAAGAAAGCTGGATTATTTTGCTAGTTGTGTGCGCATGAATGATAATGCAAAGCAGCTCTATTCAGTAGTCACATCTAAAATCAATGTTTGACTTTGGAGTGGCCACTGCTTTGCCTTGAACACATTTCCCATTGACTACTTAATGTCCTGGTATGCAAAAGTCAAATCAATAGAAATACAGATCAATGGAAAAGAAAAGCCTTTCATGAGCATGCAGTACACTTGTTATTGGTGCAGATTTAATAAACAGGTTGCATAAAAAAAAAACATGCTCTAAATAGAAGCCTTAATCAACAACGTAAAACTACATTTCTTAGTTTGTAACTGTTTGAGCAGCTTAAGATTTCAGAAAGGACACTGACTAAAGATATCACAACTATTCCAAACCACATAATTGCGGAACTAAATATTCAGCCACTGAACAGTTAAAGCTAACTGACATTAAAACACAACAACAAAAAGACTTGGCTTGATTCCCCCATCACACAATAGAATTATAACCTGAAGCTGTGAATGTTATAAGTTTAAAAAAGAAAGCTGGATTATTTTGCTAGTTGTGTGCGCATGAATGATAATGCAAAGCAGCTCTATTCAGTAGTCACATCTAAAATCAATGTTTGACTTTGGAGTGGCCACTGCTTTGCCTTGAACACATTTCCCATTGACTACTTAATGTCCTGGTATGCAAAAGTCAAATCAATAGAAATACAGATCAATGGAAAAGAAAAGCCTTTCATGAGCATGCAGTACACTTGTTATTGGTGCAGATTTAATAAACAGGTTGCATAAAAAAAACATGCTCTAAATAGAAGCCTTAATCAACAACGTAAAACTACATTTCTTAGTTTGTAACTGTTTGAGCAGCTTAAGATTTCAGAAAGGACACTGACGGACATGCTGGACATGCAAAGTTGTTTTACTAAGCATTGTAACATTGTGCAATAAATAAGGTCCCATTTTGTTAACATGTATTAGCTAGCATGACCCAACAGTACATATTTCTTAAAACATTTATTAATATTTGTAAATGCTAGTAAAATGTTTGTTCATGTTAGTTCATTCAATTAATGTATTGACTTATAACAATGTTTGCTTTAAAAAATATATATTAGTACATATTGCAATTCACACTAATATTAACAAAGGGTTTAGAAGTACTGTTCATTGATAGCTCATGTAAACTAATATTGTTAAGTAACGTTAACAAATGAAAGCTTACTGTGACCAAGCATAACCAGGTAAGAGCCACTGAATACTGTATAATAACTTACATGTATGTTTGGATCGATCACGACAATAACCCGTAAAGAGTAAACTCACAAATAGCAATAATTTCATAAATAACCAGTGATATGTTCTTTAGCCTTCGGCAGTCAGTGCTGTCACAACAACAACAACAACAACAACAACAACAGTGCTGTATGCTAATGTAGTGCTACGTGAAACGACAGATTTGTACTTACAGTAAGCACAGTTAAGCGATGTACACCTGCTATATAGACCTCATAAAGTCCATATCTGAACCAGCTCAGAAGCGGACAGATAAGCGGACATGCTATGATTTGAAACGGCGCTCCTCCAGAGAGCGTCGCGTCGGTCAGCTGATTTCACTTCTGTTCCGCAAACCAACAAACATGACTAATAACTCTGTGTTTCTGATTTTAAAATTTAGAGTTTAACTTTTACATTTTATTCACATGCCGTGTTGCGTCTTTGACGAAAGATAAAACGAACGTAAATTATGTTAAAACAATGTCGCAAGCGAATCTGCTGTAATACTTCAAACCACACTTATTTTATTTTATTGTTATATTTAATTTTATTTAAATGTGTTATTTTATTGTCTGGCAGCAGGGGGCGCGTCGAACAAAAGGGATCATCTAAAAATTAAGTATCATATGTATTTAAACGCTTGTATGTTTCTCCAGAAATAACCCATTGACTAGTAAAGCACAGTCTCTCGCAATATGTGCTCTTTGCTGGGTAGATTACTTACAAGTAATCCGTTACTGATTCCAAATTGCATGACAAAAATTAGTAACGTAATCCATTACATCGGTCAGCTGATTTCACTTCTGTTCCGCAAACCAACAAACATGACTAATAACTCTGTGTTTCTGATTTTAAAATTTAGAGTTTAACTTTTACATTTTATTCACATGCCGTGTTGCGTCTTTGACGAAAGATAAAACGAACGTAAATTATGTTAAAACAATGTCGCAAGCGAATCTGCTGTAATACTTCAAACCACACTTATTTTATTTTATTGTTATATTTAATTTTATTTAAATGTGTTATTTTATTGTCTGGCAGCAGGGGGCGCGTCGAACAAAAGGGATCATCTAAAAATTAAGTATCATATGTATTTAAACGCTTGTATGTTTCTCCAGAAATAACCCATTGACTAGTAAAGCACAGTCTCTCGCAATATGTGCTCTTTGCTGGGTAGATTACTTACAAGTAATCCGTTACTGATTCCAAATTGCATGACAAAAATTAGTAACATAATCCATTACATTAAAGGGGTCATATGATGCTGCTAAAAAGAACATTATGTTGTGTATTTGGTGTAATGCAATGTGTTTATGCGGTTTAAGGTTTAAAAAACACATTATTTTCCACATACTGTATATTATTGTTTCTCCTCTATGCCCTGCCTTTCTGAAACACATGGATTTTTACAAAGCTCATCGGTCTGATTGGCCAGCTATCCAGTGCATTGTGATTGGCCGAATGCCGAAAATCCTGATTGCACAATAGCACAGTAGGTGGCGATATGCGCAAAGATTGCCCCACTTTATAGAAGTCTTTTAAAACAGCCTTTGAGCACAGCCGGCATTGTAGGCTACTCTTCCAGGATCAGGAAACAGTCCTCCATAAAATGTGCTGCACACATCTGCATTTTTGGGTTGAAGTGTTCTGGAACAGTGTTGTAAATACAACTTAACCACTGATTTCTAGTTGTGTCCTCTTTTGGAAG
>NW_015506312.1:152854-192350 GCF_001515645.1 Sinocyclocheilus grahami | reverse complement strand
TTTGCGTGCACATTTGGGCGGCATTATGCAAATCTTCCTACATCGTGACGTAGACATGTTAGAATGAGCCGTTTTAGGTAGGCGTGGCTGACTGTTACATTTCATAAAGAATATCTCTTTGGATTTGAGACTTTAGTCTTTGCAACTTTACAGATCTTCTTTATGCACCAAGAGCTTGTAACACTCCAAAGAGAAAGGAAAAATTGAAATAGCATCATATGACCTCTTTAAAAATTTTAGGTAATATAATCAGACTACTTTTAGATTGCTAAAGGCACAGATGCATATGTGAGAGAGGTGTTTCCCGCACCACCCCTCTGTGGGGTGTCCTGAAGATGCCAGTGCATTGTTTGCCTCTCAGGAGATCAAAGTATTCTAGTTTCTTTTATCCTTACACTTTTGACCTAACTTGTTTATCACATTGATTTAAATAGGATAATCTTGTACCATATTGATATAAAAATACAAAGAGTAAAAAAATATATTCCATTCATTGTAATTAACAACATAAAGTGCATTAAAGTTACATTACGCCAAGGTTTAACAAACTGGGGTTTGTAAAGGTACTGCAGGGGGTTTGTGAGTTTAATGAAAAGTTAATCATTAATTAAATCATAACAATTTTAAATTAAAATGAATCATTTTAAAATAACATAATTCGAAATAAAACACTTCCTAAAAAAAATATTGTTTTATTTGTTTACATGCATGTCATGTGACCAGAGGTGTAAAATTTGTCTAACAGTTGGGGGGACAATAGACATAAAATTTCTCAAGAGCAATTTTTGAAGGGGACACAAATAATACAGCTAAAATTTTACTTGTATATATGTATATACAGATATGTATGTAGATATGTATATACAGAGGAAAGCCTTCAGCAGGGAGACCGTACCATATCAGACAACTTCAAGCTGTTGTGGTCGCGCCGCCGTTGTAGACACTAGGCTTGCACTTTAGCTTCCACTCTTCGCACAAACTATTGGATATGCGTCTAACAGCGCACATTTATCTAGGTTTAACGTTTAAACATTGTTATTTGAACTGTTTTATATCTATAGATTTTATTTTAGGCAAGTCGTGATGATTAGAGAAGGCTAAACTGATCAAACATGCAATGGCTATGACCTATAACAGGCTATGATCATCTCACTGTCTGCCGCTGGCTGCTTGATCATTACTTGAAAAACCAAAAAATTATTTAACGAGCAAAAAATGCTCAAAACGTTTTCCTAAATTAACTTAATAAAAAACGAAACGAAATATAGCCTTTGCCCTTGGGCTGCAGCTGCCATTTCAACTCCCTGTTTTTTTCATGTCTTGCTCTTTGCTGTAGTTTTGTTAGTCTGAATTTAGTCTCAATCACTCAATGCACAGCTCTATTTTGAGATCGGCTGGGCAGATGATTCATTCCGTTGCCACTGTCAATCATAGCAATGACTCGCGGCATGATTTAACGAATTCACTGGCGTAAATTTAACATTCGTGTTTGTCATTCCTGAAACGATATATGTGGGCATTTGGTTCTCTTAGACAAACAAAACTTGTCTTCAAATTGTGAATGGATTATGTAGAGAAACCGAGCAAAGGGCGCTCCCTTAAGGCACAGTACAGTTAACCGGAAATGACTGAGCTGGCTTATCTAAAACCAGGAAGTAATCGTGCATATGGTCAATTGTAACCTCAAATGTCATTGGTTATTCCTCTTTTCCGGAAGTCAGTATTGGACGCCTGTTATAAGATGATTTATAATTCTCTTGACTCAACCTCTTAAGACCCGGCAAAACATTTTAGGAAAACATTTTTATTTTTTGATGTCATTACATTGTTTAGAGCGTAAAAAAAAAAAAAAAAAAAATATATATATATGATATTTCATTCATAAGTTATGCTACGTCCTTGGTAGGACATCAGGACTCAATTTCTTAAAAAAAATAAAAAGACATGAATGAACATGCATAGGCAAAAACAATAGATTTTTTTTTTAAATCACCGATACATTTTTAGTTTTCAGGATTTTCCAGTTGAATTCTCAACTATGTTATAACAGAATGATTTGATATACCATTTTTCTTCATGCAATATGTGTGTAAAATGGCCATAAACAGATTTTCTCATTATATATAATGTATCTATAAACTAAATCTAAAGTATCTCTGAAAAGCCCTGAATGTGCTCTGTACAGGACATCCAGACTTAAAACTGTGGCATGTATAGTCTCAGAGAAATACACCAAAATATAATGTCCTCATATACACAGGTCTCAGGAGGTTAAGACATGGCATCAGTGGACCAGATGCATGCGAGTTATCGTTTCATTTGCTTGTTTTAGTTATTTATTTAGTCTTTATTTAATGTAATTTAATGCATTGTTCATAGAGTAGACCTTTTTCAGATACTTTATTAATAGGAAATCTTGACTGATTGCAGTCTTGTGATGATAAGAGATACACATATGAACCCTTTTTAAAGATTGTAATGATGCACGCACACTCACACACACACACACACACACTCACACGCCGAACACACACACATGCATACATAGGCTATATATAAAGCTATATGAATGACAGTAAAGTTTTCAAAATGTGTTTATCTTTAATCTTGTAAATACAACATCGTAATATTTGAAGGTTTGTTTAGTCTGTGTTCCTATAAAACACAGGTTTCACCATGTTTGCATTTGATTTACAGTGTTACTAGTCATCTGCTATCAAAATCAGTCCATTCACGATGATGTATATGAAAATTGGTTCCTGTTTATTGAAAAGAAGCTTGTAATACATTATTATTAAACATGTATTTATACCGATTTCATTAGGCTCCGAAAATTCTTCAAAAAGAACACAAAGAATGGCCTTCTCAGCTGCGTTCAGCCCCGACAAAACGGTGCAAAACATTTTTTAAACGGAAACGGTGGTGTGACTATGGCCTTATTATTTTTATTGTGAGTATTAGACTTATCATTATTGCTGATCACTGTTGTTGTGCTATGTTATTGTAATATTTACCATTATATAATCAGAGGAATATAGAAAAGTTTATGAAAGTGTCACTCCATAATACAATAGCAAAATATATAAATATGTATAGTATTTTTATGTTACATTGATCAGTGTCTAGCACACCTTCCTAAGGAAAGGATATGGACCAGAAGACATTGCAATTACTAAATGATATTTAGACAGACTTAAAGAAGTTCCAGATCTATACTTGTGCTCTTATTATTTCAGTTATTGTGCCTTTAATGTAAATAAACATGTGCAAACAATATACTTGCTCTTGTGAATTTATTTTGATGTTAATTACATTGTGCGAGCTGTCTCTTTAATACCGCGTGGTTTATATACATGTTGCTACTGATTGGGCTGACATTTTTGACACACCCACCAAACAAGAGAAAACGCATTTCAAACCCCGTTGCACACCGTTTCCAGGAAACATGTCGTTCAAACCGGAAACCGTTGCAAAACGTTGCGCACCGGTTTGAGCTTGAACTTGCCCCAGGCCAGAAAAAAAGCAAGTTGAGTGGCCTGACATATCCAATCTTACATTTCAATAATAAGGTTGATAAATCAATAAAAACAAATGCACGTTTAGAAATAACCCATGTCTTGATGGCCTCTGTGAGATAAAATGCTGATTTTTCTAAATAATCCAGATTGTTATATTAAAAAAGGCATTTTTAGTTACTGGCCCAATTTACCTGAATGTGCTAAGATAAAATGAGCAATTAATTTCAGTTAAAATGGGCCACCTTCTGAGTTGAGTTTAAGCAGAAATTCTGGTGATTTCTCTTATTAAAAATTATTTATATTAGTAATATATTGTATTACTGCATTTGTGACACCTTTTTCACATTTTACCTTCTAAATGTGTTTGTATGTGATGTGTGTTTAAGTGTGCTCAACTATGTTTGCGTGTGCATGTTAGTGAGGCATGTGTATGTGTGTTGAAGAGTATGTGGTGAAGGGAATGGCATTTTTGATGATGACGGCTTTATCTGTCAAGACTGTTTTTGAAAAACCTTCAGATCACGCGCACACACACACACACACACACACACACACACACACACACACACACTCACACAAACTCAGGTTTGTTTTTGTGAAAAGTGGGGACATTACTCCCATAGGCGTAATGGTTTTTATACTGTACAGACCGTATAATCTATTGCCCTACACCAACCCTACCCCTAAACCTACCCCTCACAGGAGACTTTATGCTATTTCAGATTTTCAATACACTCCATTCTGTGTGATTTATAAGCGTTTTGAAAAGTGGGGACATGGGGAAATGTCCTGAAAAGTCGCCTTCTTCTTGTAATACCTATGTCATACCTTTGTCATTATACAAATTTATGTCCTCATTTTTCACGAAAACACACACACACACACACACACACACACACTAGTTGTTCAGGTTGTTACTTTTTTTATGACATTTATGTTTTATTGATGAAATTGATTGAAAGTTTTGAGTGTCTTCTTCTCTTCGAAATTATTTGCAGTCATTGGCTGTTAACTTTTAAACTGTTGCCATAACACTACTTGTTATTGTTATTGTTAAATTTTTTCATGAAATTTGTTTCATTTGATAAAAATTATTGAAATTGATGTTTTAATGTAATTCAAATTGATGTTCTAATATAATTTAATAGCAATGTTACACTGTTACATTATAAAATTAAATATAATTAAATGTGTTTTATCAGAAATGTCTCTATTTCACTTTGCAGTTTGACTGGCCCATTTTTGCTGATCAGCCGGTCCATTTTACCTCAACACTGCTATCTCAAAAAATGTGGGGCAGCTAATGTTTCAAAACCTGTAGGGCCTGAACAATTATATTTTATTACATCAATTCAACACAAAAATATTAAAAACAGTCCTTATTAATCATAAGAACACAGTTAAATGTTGTACATGGGTTTTTTGTTAGTGTCCCAAGCGATTAACCAAAAAGTGGCCCAATTTACCTGATATCACCCTAGTTAATGCAAAGTTGAAATACCTGAAATTATTTTTGTAAATCCAGTGGTCAAATGCTGTATATCCACCTGACTAGTGACTGTCCACAAAACTGGAAGACTTTCTGAATGTAAATAAGTAGGCTAATTTAAAAAGAGACATTTAAAAGATGAAAAAAGAGGAATTAGGGAGAATCAATAAATTATGTATAATTTATTGCTATTGTGTGAATCATGGGCGTTGCTAGGCCACTTTTTGGGGGGGCTATAGCCCCCCTAAAATGAGTACTCAGCCCCCCTAAAAATTTTGCGATCAGCTCCATAAACTGTACATGAATTCGTGATCGCCTCAGTCCCCTTTAAATTTCATATGAAATATGCTCCTCCCTGTCTTTCAGCGCGTTCTTCAATAAGCAGACCGCGGCGGCGCAGAGCGAGAAACAGAGGGCAAGGTGTGTGTTTATCGATAGATTGTTATAATATCTGCAACTGTACAGTTCTTTGTCATAAATACAGTTTACAAAATATCATGGGGGAGCAATCGGCTCCCCATCTACTGTAAAATTTCGCTGCGTTTCCTCATCACACTACAGCTGTTTCCTCCAGCAAAAATGAAACCGCATACTTTATGAAACGATCACGTTGCCATTTTCATTTGAAAATGTAACTTTCAATATAATACATATTACAGTGCATGTGCAAAGAGGTTTGCATACTTGAGCTAAAAAAGAGGGTTGTACTAGAAAAGCAAACAGTAAAATGTTGTGTTTGTAACTACAGTAAACAGGTGTGTGTGTGTGTGTGTGTGAGATCAGGAAGGCTTATTCAGTACTCAAATGTTGTACCTATCTAAGCAATACAGTGGAATACTGCAATAAGTTTAGTAAACCATCCCTATTAGTCAAAACAATTTTTTATTTATATATTTATTATTATTTTGTATTATTACCCTCATTGGGGGCTGAGCCCCCTACAATGAAAATCATAGAATCGCCCCTGGTGTGAATAATATGTAATCATGTAATCAATAAAAAAGTAACTGTAGTCTGATTACGAGTATTTTGAAATGTAATTTAATAGTATGTACTGCACGCTTACTTAGTAGTTCAAATGAACGCTTTGTAAGAAAATAGTAATTTAGTGATGGTCCCTAAACTAAACAGCGCGTGACTGTACAGCAAACAGGGCAGCAAAAGCGATTCATTTGAGCTTGCAGCGACAATCTCTGATCGACCATGACGGTATTTTCACATTTTATTTAAAATCTAACGCACAAAGATATGTTTATATTTTGCTTGCTAATTTCTGGGCATCCAAAATCACTTTTTGTTTAGCATAACTCCCCAGACACTTGGCTTTGTAGCTAGCTGGTGAATGGTGATGGATTCTCTTATAGAACTGAATCAAATGTTTTCTTTTCTCATGACAGACTCACCAGTTTTTTGTGGACATGACATGTGAAGGATGCTCTGGTGCGGTCACTCGAGTGCTTAACAAACTGGGTATGCTTTTGAATATTTCAGATTTCAAACAGCTCAGTCATTCTTGAGAAGTGGGACAAAACAGGGTGCAAAATTGAAAAAATAAAACCTTGTACTCAGACAAATGAAACTACATTTATGTATCTTATATGTACTAAGCTACTGAGCTATGCTTTGATACAACCTCCCAACTTTTCTCTTTTTTAACAAAATGTGCTTTTTTTAGCTTGGACTGTGTAATATAATTTCAGCTTTATCTTTAACAGCATTCAAGAGGTTTTTAACATTTCAAAACACATTCTTGTGTTAGCAGACAGATTACACTTTCACATGTGACCAACAATTCCATAACAAATATAAAATATCATAATGAAATATTATCAAAATATTCAACTGACGGAGGTGACACAACTGACGGAGGTGACATCTGACGGAGGTGACAGAACTGACGAAGGTGACAGAAATGACGGAGTTGACACATCTGACGGAGGTGACACAACTGATGGAGGTGACAGAAATGACGGAGGTGACATGTGACGGAGGTGACATTTGACGGAGGTGACAGAAATGACGGAGGTGACACAACTGATGGAGGTGACAGAACTGACGAAGGTGACAAAAATGACGGAGGTGACACAACTGACGGAGGTGACAGAACTGACGAAGGTGACACAACTGACGGAGGTGACATCTGACGGGGCAAAGCTGTGACCTACATCGGTCCGAAATGAAATATTCTACATTAAAAACTCTTAAGGTGAGAAGCAGCTGTTTGAAATTCAAATGGATACTTTTGTTGTTAACTGAAGCATTATCTCGTAGAAATATCATTTGATTCAATATTAGTGAAGTGTCATAGTGTTTGCCATTGAAAAGCCCTGAAGTTTTCAGTCTTGTGATCAGACAAGATTTACTTGAAAGTCCAAGTTGTTGTTTTTTAATGTTACGGTGTAACAATGGTTTTATGATCAGTTTCCATCCTCCTGATAAGCTCGCACAAATCAAGTGTTGTCTCTGCTTTTGTATATTTTAATACCGTAATATAGCCTACCTGGATATATTGGTTCCTTTTTTGCTTTCAGGTAGTGAAGCTTTTATTGTCATTTTTATTCTGATCCTCCTTCTCATGGGGAAGATCCTGCAACACACAAATATTGCATTTGAAATCACCTAAAGTGGGCTTGTGTTCAGCTCTACTTTGGTTCTTTGAAATATGTTTTAATAGGTCTGAATCATGCTGCTTTGAAAATGATGACGTGGGAATCCCTCATTGGACCGTATATATCACACATCAGACAAATTATGACATATCTCCGGGACCACTGAAGGAAATCTGTTCAGCAGAGCCTCATGAGGAGCAGCTACCAGGCTGATTTATATCATCTGTATTATGAGAATGTTGAAATCTAACCGTTTGCAATGTGGTTGTGTTTCTGCCACACATACTTGTAATTGTATAAGTGTCTAGAACTTAAAATAAAGGTTCCTGTATTCACTGAGAGGAAAGACAAACTGTGTGAGTGTTTGGCTATAACCAGTGTTATTTTAGTTTAAATTAAAATACGATTATAGTTGTTATTAATATTGTGAATTAGATTACAGTTTAAATATTTTCATAAGTATGTGTTTTCTTTTAAAAATAAGTTTGTTGTTTTATTAATTTTTATTTCAGTTTTAGTTATTTTATTATGTCAAGTTAAACTAAATGAAAATGAGAAATGTTATATATATATATATATATATACACACACACACACACACACTGCTGTTCAAAAGTTTGGGATGAGTAAGCTTTTTAATGTGTTTTAAAGAACCTCTTCGTTTTATCAAGGCTGCATTCATTTGACCAAAAATACAGAAAAAACAGTAATATTGTAAAATATTATTGCCATTTAAAAGAATGGCTTTCTATTTTAATATACTTTAAAGTATAATTTACTTCTGTGATGCAAAGCTGAATTTTCAGCATGATTACTCCAGTCTTCAGTGTCACGTGATCCTTCAGAAATCTTTCTAATATGCTGATTTATTATCAATGTTGGAAAAAGTTGTCCTGGTTAATATATATATATATATATATTGGAACTTGTGATACTTTTTTCAGGGTTCTTTGATGAATAAAGTAAAAAAACAACAACATTTATTTAAAATATAAATCTTTTCTAACTATATAAGTCTTTATTATCACTTTTTACCAATTTAACACATCCTTGCTGAATAAAAGCATTAATTTCTTTTAAAGAAAAGAATACTGACCCCAAACTTTTGAATCGTGTATATTGTTAAAAAAGATTTATATTTTGAATAAATGCTATTCTTTTTATTCATCAAACTTTTTATTTGTCAAAGAGTCCTGAAAAAAGTATCACAGGTTCCAAAAAATATTAAGTAGCAAAACTGTAATAAACCAGCACTTAATTATTTCTGAAGGATCATGGAGACTGGAATAGGCTAAAGATGCTGATGAAAATTGTGTGTGTGTGTGTGTGTGTGTGTGTGTGTGTGTGTGTGGCACTTTTTGAGATTCTTCTCAGCTTCAGTGCTAAGGCTCCTAATGGAGTAATATATCTGTTGTTTACAGTACAAAAGAACATTTTTATTTTTGTGAAGCAACTGTCACTGAACTGGGCTTATATTTTGAATTGCTAGCAGTTCGCCAGGAGAGGGCAATGATACCCTGTCAATAAAACAAAGCCATTTCTCCAGGCAGCATTCTTTAAATCTGGAATCTGCATGCATTTTCAGGCCAATGAACCCTAGCTGTACAGAGATATGTATATATTAATATCATTACTGCTATAGATAGTAATGCACTTTTGTATATTTCAAGTTTACTCAACACATTTGAATGTGGGAGAGAAAATTAAACACTATATAAATTGTAGCGTTCAAACTTGAAGTTAACTTATATTGTATTTTCTTTGAATGCATAATTAAATTTTTTTCTCTCAAAGATTTGTTCCCGTTGCAGTTAAAGATTTCTGTTAAATGTAAACTGGACCGACGTCACATCTAAGGAGGCAAAAACATGAAAAAAAAACATTTACATTTTCTATTGCAAAAAACCCCAAAGCAAACAGTTTTCATTAACGTTGGGCAAGTCTATTGATAGATATCCTACAAAGAAGAGCGATTCAAGCAGTTTCACAAAATGCTTTAAGTCATCAAGCTGCTGCCTGTAAGAATGTATGACAGTGAGCAGCTCAAGTGACAAAGTTTCATTAAAGTACAAATGACAAATTTTCTAGATTTGTTTGCTGGATACCAATAACATTTTTGTGTAGTATCTAGCGTGTGGAATACAGATCCACAAAATACCAGTGAGTGTAATAATTGTTCTCATTGATGTAGAACAGGTTCTTACCTGAACAGAATCTGAAAGAGTGAATCAGCGGCTTGCTTTCTATTGTTCAAGCTGGTATAATTGCTAAGGGAGTAGCTTATAAAAGCACAGGGCATGCTGACAGGCAATGCAGCTGTACTGAACCAGTGCCATCATCAGGGGTAAATGAGGGGCTCTTTGAGGTCCTTTATGAATTTTAGCAACTGCACTGTATATAGAACATATATATTTATTTACTGATGAAACGATAGCATTTAACTCCATGAATAGATCCCGGTCTGGACAGAATGCAGCAATATTGCAGTTACATATCACTCAACAACTAACCAAAAGACAAGAGTAAAACCGTCTTCTGTCATTCTTTTCAAAGTTCGCCATGGAAACTCACTCATGCTACTGTGGTGTCAACACAACTGATCTTTTGTTTTCTGGAATGGCTAGTGAAAAGAGAAAATGCAAGGAATGCTCAGCCATCCAGGCCGTGTGTAGTGACTGCAGAAGCCTTCGCAACTGTAACAAGTGTCAAAAAGATCTCCAGCAGTTCTCGTCGGCTGGAGAAATCAGTGAATGGCAAGGAAACCCCTTGTATACAAGGACAACTTAAGTGACCTCCTTTTTGAACAAAGACAAGTATTCACTTTTATTTTCTTTCTTTCTTTCTTTTTTGCATGACAAATGAAGTATCACCACACAAATCTGCAGTACAGGGTAAATCCTTGATTGCTATCAGGAGCTTTGTCTCAAGCCCATTCATTTCTTTGAAGTAATGAATCACTGTTAGAAACTGACTGTGTTTTCAGTGTGATGCTGCAGATCACAAATAGAGGCCATTAGCAAGTTATTACTGTGATCTTTTTTGTTTGTTTGTTTGTTTCTGAGTTAATTTGAAGTCTTTAACTTTAATCATAATGTAATATTTAGCTTTCCTTTCCACTTATGTGGCTTAGCTACGTGGGCTGTTGGGTAATGTTAATTTATAGCTTAAACCAAACCTATTTTACGCTTTGTTTCAGAAATCTGTTTTGTAATACCCACTTTTTAGGATCCAATCAATTCACATTTAACATCATCCAGCAGCCATTTGTAACTTGAATATGCAAGGCTTTAGGTGATGCTCGCAAAGTTATTTGCTTGTACAAAAACAGTGCATTATGCTGCTTTATCTTATCTTTATACAACAACTTATTATCATAATCATAAACACGATGCATTACAAGTAACACAAGTTATGTAATCAGATTACTTTTTCACGTAACTAGTAAAGTAACATTACTATTTTTTTGCCTTAAATGAAAGTTGTTTTGTAGTAAATGCACCATTAAAGGCCACTGCTAATGTCTGAATGTCCTCAGCTGACCAGCCAGCAGGCCGGCCAGATTCATAATCACTGTTAGATTCTTTCTCAGGACAGACTGTAGAAAATAAACATTAAACATGTGTTTTCAGTGTACTCTAATGGTCATCTCTTCAGTACTTTCATAGTGTGTTGATACAGTATCAGACACCAGTTTAAACTGTTTAATGCTCAACAAGGCTCAGTTTAGTGCATGAAACAAATGAAGTGAGCAATATGTTAGGAACAGTTCCTAAATCTATTGCATGATGAATCCAATCATGAATGAAATTTAGACACAACTGTTTGGTGACAGGCTCAAACAGGGCTTTCCCTGTTCACACCAATGCCTTCCCAAATGGACTGAGCATCCTTTCAGTAAACCGAGTCCTGGCCAAATCCAGTCTCAAACGACTGCTGCTCGATAGAATATTTGGACTTTTCGCTTGGGTGCTTCTGAAAACAGTAAATTTTTTGCAAAAGATAAAATCTGCAGATAAATGCCAAATGGGGCATTGAAAAGAATTCCTTCTTTTCTCAAGATTCTGAGCCTGGAAGATGTGACTATAAAGTGAGATGCCATGCAGGTAGAGACAAGTGCAATCATGCACACTCATCAAGGTAAGGAGCATCCAATGTAGCAGAAGCACAGCACACTGCTTTCCAATTAATGTGCAGACTTCTCAACAAATGTCCAGCATTTTCAAAAGTAAGAAATAAAATAAAAATTTACTGAGATTTATGCTTAAAACAACAGAAAAGTGTCAAAATAACCAAATTCTCATGGTAAGATAGTTCACTCAAAAATAATTTACTCACCCTCAGGTTCTTCCCATATGAAAGTGAGGCTCTTGAGTTTTTATGTGTGTTGTGTTTATTGCGTGTTTATTTCTTTATTCATTCTTTGCTTCTATTTATTCATTCAGCTCAAAATAATTTGAGAGCTGTGTCTGTTGTTATTTAGTATTTTTACTCACAAAACAAAGCAAAGATAGTGATTTTAAATTAATGTATTTATTTTAATTTAAATAGAATGAATAGAATAGAAATTAATTATTTATGCATGCATGGGTAAAAAATAAAACGATTGCCCTCATTTTATATAGTAAATTATAACAGGTTTGCAGTTATCGGTTATGTGCTAAATTAGCTGTTAAAAACTTAACAGATGGAGCCAAAACTGAAGCTAATTATGAACACTGGGGGTTGATTAAATGCTGCTTTAATTTCTGTCTTTAAATTATGTTTAGTAGGAAGACTCTATGGATTATTCATTCCATTCAGATTTCAGAAGAAAGTCGCTGAGGTGGCAACACAAGGACATTTTTATGAGATCATATTTCCACTCTTAATATTCTTGTCACCGGCGCTGTCAAATGTTTTAAATGTCTTCTGTATCGAATGCTCCTTGTGGGGATTATTACGGAATAACTGGCCTTCGGGAATGTCATTTTAAAAATAACTGATTAAAAATGAGCTGCATTGAGATGACAAATGTTGTTCACACATTTGGAGAGAAAATGGAAAAGGGAAAATTAGGACTGGTTATTTGGCAGTTCTTCTGTTTGGCGTAAAGGTTTTAATCTCTAATTTAAGTCATTTCTATCTTATACATGGGGTCTAAAAGTCTAGTGAATGTTATCCTGTTCTTGCATTTTTCTATTGTTCTTTGTTTTGAATTTTTTCAAAATTCTTTTCAAATTAGATCCCAGATTTGCTTCTTGATCAATTAGTTTGAATCAAAGGATTTTCACTCTTGAAACAGTTAACTCTTGTTCATTCTAAACCCCAGTAAAAAGAATTCTGTACTATTTTGCTTCACGTTTCAAACTGCGCATATGTGGTTAACAATTAATCCTAGATTTCTCACTGTACTTTCCTAAACCCTGGGTTAAAGTTCTTATTTGCATATTTGTGGTGTCAGTAGCTATGTTTCCATCTAAAGTTGTGAATTTAACTTTTGCGCAAAATTAGAATGTTGGACGTGAATAAAGAACTGTCTCTATTGTCACGGTCGGTGGTAGTGTGAGGAGCGCGGAACGAGGATCGAGGAGAACGAAACACAGGGATTTATTCTTGTCACAGGGAATCACACGTAGCACGAGGAGGAGACATCAACATACAATTCCAGACAAGGGAGAACTGAACGGGCTAGAACTAAATGAGGTAGATAACGAGGGTCAGACAGGTGATGGGGATAACTAATAACGAGGAACAGGTGATACTAATAATGTGAAAAGGAACTGGAAGGACCAAATAAGGAAAACAGGAACATACACGTGACAGATTGCCCCCCTCCCGGACGGCGCGTCCTGTGCCATAACAGTACCATCGGGGAGGGGGGGGGCAGGTGCCCTGGAGGCTGGTGCAGGACTGGAACTGGGCCGAGACAAGGAGAGCAACCAGGGCGGATCAGGAAACCATGGCGGAGCCCGTGGGCTTAACGGGGAATCAGGAGCCCTGCGTGGGCTACACTCAGGAACCGGGAGCCCTTCTTGGGCTGAACTGGGGATCAGGAGCCCTCCGTGGGCTATATTTGGGAACAGGAGCCCTTCCTGGGCTGAACTGGGGATCAGGGTAGCGCTGACGGGGGGCTGGCACTGGAGGGTGCTCTGGAGGAGCAAGCACAGCAAAGTGCTTTCGGAGCCCTTCTTGGGCTGAACTGGGGATCAGGAGCCCTCCGTGGGCTATATTTGGGAACAGGAGCCCTTCCTGGGCTGAACTGGGGATCAGGGTAGCACTGACGGGGGGCTGGCACTGGAGGGTGCTCTGGAGGAGCAAGCACAGCAAAGTGCTTTTGAGGAGCCAGCACCGGGGGGCGCTCTGGAAGGCACTTACGAGGAGCGGGCACTAGGGCCGGAACCGACACTGGGCCCACATGAATGGATGGCGGGCTTGCCATATTAATGTTCAATGGGCTTGCCATATTGTCTGACGGGCTTGCCACATTAACGTCCGGCGTGCTTGCCTGAGGAACGGCCGGCTTACTTGACTCGGGAACGGCCGGCAGATGGGTCCCGGATCGGGATTGGAAGCTCTCCAGACACCGGATGACTCCTTCCTTCCAGCCGAGGTTGGTGGTGTCTGGGAGCTCCGCGGGACGATGGTAGGTTATCTCGATCCTGAACAGCGTCAGGAGGGTTTTTCCCTCGAGGGAGCTGGCGAGGTCAAGCGGCACGAACGCCTTCATGTAGAGAATCGGGTCGGGGTTCTCCTGAGCCACGGCGATTAACATCGCTCGTTCCTCCATTTGGACGGGGAGAAACGAACGGGAAAACAAAACAAAAGCACTTTTCAAAAAACGAAAAACAAACACGGGTAGAAGGGGTGCCACTTATTGTCACTCTTAGGTCTGGAATTCTGTCACGGTCGGTGGTAGTGTGAGGAGCGCGGAACAAGGAGACCAGGAGTACAAAACACAGGGATTTATTCTTGTCACAGGGAATCACACGTAGCACGAGGAGAAAACATCAACATACAATTCCAGACAAGGGAGAACTGAACGGGCTAGAACTAAACAGGGTAGATAACGAAGAGCAGACAGGTGCTGGGGATAACTAATAGCAAGGAACAGTGGTTGGAACTACAGCTCTCCACCTGTAGTTGGAAGCATATAGCACAATTTCCCCTTCGGGAACTCGAGCTGCGTCGGAAAACGCTAGGGGAACGCCTTCAGCGATACCAAGCTCTGAATCATATGTGTAATCAATCGAACGATGGGCGAGACGTCCGCGGCGGGTGACGTCATGACCAGGAAGCTTTAACGGACGCGTCCCTCACTGGTTGGGGAGCAGTCATGAGTGGCCACCCTGCCCGTGGTCTGTGGAATGGTTGCCATCTCACGTGGCACATCAATTGCCTGGAGATTCTGGCCGTGTTTCGAGCCCTCAAACCCTTTCTTCCAGACCTAAGAGATCGCCATGTGTTGGTGCGCACCGACAACACAGCGGTGGTCTTTTATATCAACCACCAGGGAGGTCTGCGTTCGCGCCCCTTATACAAGCTGGTGCATCAGATCCTTGTGTTGTCCCAGGGCAAGCTCCTCTCGCAGAGGGCAGTGCATATTCCTGGGCATCACAATATGGGGGCAGACATCCTGTCGAGGCAGGGGCCGAGGCCTGGGGAATGGATGCTTCACCCCGAGGTGGTGAAGCAGATATGGAGAGTTTTTGGCCAGGCCCCTCACTTTCGTCAGGTTCTATGACCTAGATTTGCGAGCCACTCCAGGCCCCTCTGTTCTCTTGCCATAGCTGTGCCCTTCCACACTAGGCAGGGATTTACAATTCTGGCGGCGTGGACATCTCGTTCCCCAAGCGTCTTCCGACGCAGCTCGAGTTCCCGAAGGGGAACGTCCCAGGTTACGTATGTAACCATGGTTCCCTGAGGGAACGAGACGCTGCGTCGCAAGGCCATACTTCCGGCATCCCTACTAGAGCTTGCTTCACTCCTAAGAAGCTAGCGCCGGCTGCACCTCACGTGCTTTTAAAGCTTCCTGGTCATGACGTCACCCGCCGCGGACGTCTCGCCCATCGTTCGACTGATTACACATATGATTCAGAGCTTGGTATCGCTGAAGGCGTTCCCCTAGCGTTTTCCGACGCAGCGTCTCGTTCCCTCGGGGAACCATGGTTACATACGTAACCTGGGACGTTTTGTACAAAATGCTCCAGAGCTGATTTTCATAACCCTGGGTAAAAATCAGTGCTAACCCTATTTCTAAATTACGAGTGTGAACATACCTTTACCCAGGGTTAAAAGTGGGGTTTAGAATGAGGATAACTTTAAGGGTTAAGCACAGTGTTATAGTGAAAATTATTATGAAATAATTTTATAGGTCACCTTCAGCAGCAGATCTGGACCAACCACTAACAACCCATCCCTCTGACAGCACCTCACACCCACACCGCTGCATTCTGATCCAGTTAGAGGCACACAATCATGACCTGCTCACTATTCTGTCCATTGCTCCATCTGTCAGCTTACCATTATCGTCTTCTTGAATCTATGCCCAGATGTTTTCTCTCCACGTCTGTCTGTTCAATGGAAAAAATGAAAAAAGGGATACAAAGGAAGCACTATTGTAATTTGTCTAGTGCGCACCATTGCCTTCTGCTTCTTCACCCATACAGAGTTCTCACCATGACACGGTTTTCTTTAATACCTCAGCATCTCTTCACTATCGGATAAAATGGCCACTTTATAGTTACAGATTACATCTAATCTTACGCTCAAATGGATTTGCAGCATCACTGACAGTGCTGTTAAATCCACGGCTTAATCTGCGCATAGCAAACCATAGTTTATTGAGATTAATACCATATGTACACTCCACAGGCAGCACAAAGAAATTAAAATGGCAAAATTAATTTTGTGAAATTAATGCTTAAAATGAAATAATACAAATGTGTGGCATTAAATAAATAAATACTTAAAGGGATAGTTCACTCAAAAATGAAAATTCTCTCATCATTAACTCGCCCTCATGTCGTTCCAAGCCTGTATAAATTTCTTTCTTATGTTGGACACAAAATAGGATATTCTGAAGAATTTTGAAGGACCAAACAGTTGTTGGTCCCCATTGACTTCCATAGTAGGGAAATAAATACTATGGAAGTCAATGGGGACCATCAACTGTTTGATTACCAGCATTCTTCAAAACATCTCCTGTTATGTTCAACATAAGAAAGAAACTCATACAGGTTTGAAACAACACGAGGGTGAGTAAATGATGACACAATTTTAATTTTTGGTTGAACTATCCCTTTAATTTGTTTTACAACTTCATTTGTGGACCTCTAACTGAACTGGCATTACTTTTATGTCTCTTGTTTCATACAAACACAACTAGACTTTGTTATTACTATACTATATATATATATATATAAATGTATGTATATATATATATATATATATATATATAGGTGCTTCCCGTAAACCAACCAAAGAGGGCTTCTTTCAAAATAAATCAAGAGTCAGCATTTGTGATGCAATATTTTGACACATTTTCAAAACACATTATTATTTAAGAGTAAAGTAAAATTATAAAATATTTTTGCAACATTTCTAATATTTTTATGATAATGCTAAAAATCAGAAATGTTTTCAAAAAACATTTTATAATTTTACTTTATACTGTGTATGTACACACACATAGGTTTTGTTTCTTTTCTATTTTTTTTCTTTATTTTATATTCTTTGTAATAGAAATGTGTGTTCAAATTTGAAATGTGTTTCAATTCCTGTTATAAATTTCAGGGAGTCTGTGACCCTCTGTGATCTTCTCAGATCCCACAGACAGCGCCACGTCTGCAGTGCATAGTATAATTACACCTCCTTCGTGGCCCTGCTTTCAGTGTCTGCAGAAGCTAGAATGGAAAATGCCACGTTGCAGAGAATCAATTTTTTTCCAGCGTTGTCTAATCCAGATGTTTCTCTCCTTGCTGCTCTGTACACTCAGAAAGTACAGACATTAGCAATCTATAGCAGAGTGAACCTCTGTGACTGTAAACTTCATGTGATGTCTCATGAGTGGAATGAAACGGTAGGCGTGATTAGTTTAGTCTGCTGGTCAGGACACACAAAACTATGAGACAGTGCAGTGGAATGGGCCCCTGGAATCTCAGACAGGATTTTTTTTTTTAGAGGATTCAACCATTTGACACTCTCTGTCCAAAAAAGGAAAAAAAAGTGCTGCCCATCTGAAATACATGCTACATTTGCAGTCAGCCACTATGGACCATTTTCACAAAACTGTGATGACACGTTTCAATGGTTATCAGCATTGTAAATCCTAAAAAAGTTTAGTTTTTAGCACTGTACTTTGTATTATATTACCTTTGCATCAAATTACAAAAAAACTAGTCGAAATCCCACCGTCTGGTGTGTAATTCAGAATCCAGCTATTTTCAGTCAGGCCCCATGAGAGGTGCTTCCCGTAAACCAACCAAAGAGGGCTTCTTTCAAAATAAATCAAGAGTCAGCATTTGTGATGCAATATTTTGACACATTTTCAAAACACATTATTATTTAAGAGTAAAGTAAAATTATAAAATATTTTTGCAACATTTCTAAAATTTTTATGATAATGCTAAAAATCAGAAATGTTTTCAAAAAACATTTTATAATTTTACTTTATACTGTGTATGTACACACACATAGGTTTTGTTTCTTTTCTATTTTTTTCCTTTATTTTATATTCTTTGTAATAGAAATGTGTGTTCAAATTTGAAATGTGTTTCAATTCCTGTTATAAATTTCAGGGAGTCTGTGACCATCTGTGATCTTCTCAGATCCCACAGACAGCGCCACGTCTGCAGTGCATAGTATAATTACACCTCCTCCGTGGCCCTGCTTTCAGTGTCTGCAGAAGCTAGAATGGAAAATGCCACGTTGCAGAGAATCTATTTGTTTCCAGCGTTGTCTAATCCAGATGTTTCTCTCCTTGCTGCTCTGTACACTCAGAAAGTACAGACATTAGCAATCTATAGCAGAGTGAACCTCTGTGACTGTAAACTTCATGTGATGTCTCATGAGTGGAATGAAACGGTAGGCGTGATTAGTTTAGTCTGCTGGTCAGGACACACAAAACTATGAGACAGTACAGTGGAATGGGCCCCTGGAATCTCAGACAGGATTTTTTTTTTTTAGAGGATTCAACCATTTGACACTCTCTGTCCAAAAAAGGAAAAAAAAGTGCTGCCCATCTGAAATACATGCTACATTTGCAGTCAGCCACTATGGACCATTTTCACAAAACTGTGATGACACGTTTCAATGGTTATCAGCATCGTAAATCCTAAAAAAGTTTAGTTTTTAGCACTATACTTTGTATTATATTACCTTTGCATCAAATTACAAAAAAACTAGTTAACGCTAATGTGAGGGTGTTTCTAATAGGGAGTGAATTTGACATCGTTCTCTCTACTGACTGCCATTATCAGTCTCTCTCTATTTTTTTTAAAGTCATGAAAACACTATCATGGAGTTTTCTTTTGCTATTTGAGCAAGTGGGAATGCAAAAAACATATTTGTGGTAGTCTCCCATTCACTCCTATAGAAGTTTACCCAACTATGATGACTTCTGCAGCTGAGAAACTCGGAAATGTGAAAAAGGTCAATAGATCATATGTGCACCATTATCAGATCATAAATGAGTTTACTAAGAGTGAATTACAAAAATGCATTTGACAGAGATTCCATGCAGAAAATCACTATTTGATATTAGTTGAGTGAACACCAGAGAGATTTCTAGACCAGGGGCCGGTTGCATAAACTGCTTAGACTAGTCTTAAAAAGTTATAAGACTGGTCTAAAAGGGATAGTTCACCCAAAAATGAAAATTTGATGTTTATCTGCTTACCCCCAGGGCATCCAAGATGTAGGTGACTTTGTTTCTTCAGTAGAACACAAACGAAGATTTTTTAACTCAAACCGTTGCAGTCTGTCAGTCATATAATGGAAGTGGATGGCAAACACGGCTTTGAGAGTCAAAAAAACATACACAAACAAAACCAAATTAAACCCTGCGGCTCGTGACGATACACTGACGTGTAAAGACACGAAACGATTGGTCTGTGCAAGAAACTGAACAGTATTTATATCGTTTTTTACCTCTGATTCACTGCAATGTCTGAACTGTCCTGAGTGCGTCCTGAGCACGTTCTTAACAGCCGGCGCTTGAGGCGTCTTCTTCTTCTTCTTGCTTTACGGCGGATCGCAGACTTATAAGTGCATTCTTCTTCTTCTTCGTTGGAGTTTTACGGCATTTGGCATCCATAGTGTTGAATTACTGCCATCATTATAAGTGTATTACCACCACCTATCTCTCAAATGGACCATTGACACTCCTAATTGAGATTGTAGATAGAGTGTCAATGGTCCATTTGAAAGATAGGTGGCGATAATGCACTTCTAAGTCTGCGATCGGCCGTAAAGCAAGAAGAAGAAGAAGATGCGTCACGCACCGGATGTTGAGAACGCGCTCAGGACAGTTCAGACATTGCGGTGAATCAGAGGTAAAAAAAACTATATAAATACTGTTCAGTTTCTTGCACAGACCAATCGTTTCATGTCTTTACACATCAATGTATTGTCACGAGCCACAGGGTTTAATTTGGTTTTGTTTGTGTATGTTTGACTCTCAAAGCCGTGATTCCCATTCACTTCCATTTTATGACTGACAGACTGCAACGGTTTGAGTTAAAAATCTTAGTTTGTGTTCTACTGAAGAAACAAAGTCACCTACATCTTGGAAGCCCTGGGGGTGAGCAGATACACATCAAATTTTCATTTTTTGGGTGAACTATCCCTTTAACTTTTTTAATTCAGTTACAAAAAGGTATATTGGTATATTAATTTAAATCTCAGAAGTATGACCAATTACCCCTCATCTACTACTAGTTGGTGAAACCAGTTCTTAAGACCCAGTCTTAAAATAGTGGCTAAGTTTATGCAACTTTTTGCTTTCTCTTTGATGAAACAAAGATGAAAAAAAGCACATATAGCGTATAATAACACATAGGAATCATGCATCAAATATTGTGTAAAAGAAGCAACAGATTTATACAATAATTAATAAATGTTATCTTTCGATCACATAAAACAAGTGCAGTTTTACATAGCCTTATGTACAGTATACTGGTTCAAATTATATTGGTGGATTTTATATGTATTTTAAATGTTGTGGCGTTTTATTAGAATTTTTTTTAATTGGTGCATTTGTAAGGAAATAAGGACATTTTTATCAATAGTTTTGAGTACTTGTTTTAAACTTAGTCTAACGAAAGCAATGATACGTTTCGGGGATTTTTCGTTTTAACAAAAGAATAAAAGGCACATCCGAGCAGACAAACCCAAAGCAGTTTTCTTTGTTATTCAGTCTTTCCTTGCTTCAACACTGACCTACATGCTCTGACATGAAGCTTAATTCAATAATACTTAGCTGGAAGGAAGAGTTTTTGTAGATCGGGCACAAATTATGATCTGGCCTGTTATGCTAGTTTATGTTCGCTCCATTTGGAGGCACTTAAATTTACTAAAACTATTGTTTTAGTCTTTTTAGCAATAAAATGCTATGATATAGACCAGTTAGTTTTCCTATTAGACCAAGTAATGTTTAACACTATGAGATTATAAAGATAATATTCACATGCCTACAGTAAAGTTCAAACATGAACTTAGTTAAAAGTTTGTGGTGGAGAGTATACATTGAGTATAAAGGTCCACGTGAGTTGGATACACAGAGTTAACTGTGGGACGTCCCACCCTAACCGAGTGAAGGGAGGGGGGTTGACCGGACCTGCCCACAGCAAATGTCTTCTGTGTGAACTTGTGTTGCTGTTAGATAGTTTCAGACCCTTTCACCAGCTGACATCTCCTCTGG
The DNA here is from genome assembly GCF_001515645.1 of Sinocyclocheilus grahami. Classification (NCBI taxonomy): domain Eukaryota; kingdom Metazoa; phylum Chordata; class Actinopteri; order Cypriniformes; family Cyprinidae; genus Sinocyclocheilus; species Sinocyclocheilus grahami. Next base: position 170,837 of record NW_015506312.1, on the reverse strand, counting down.
CTTCTCTGTTAGACGGACAGAAGGTAAGATCATTCATTTGTGTACTCTTCTCATTCTTACATCCTTAATAAGGAAAACTAGTATAGTCTCACAGTCAAGTGTTGATTTACTAATACTTTTTTAAACCATCCCCAAAACGGTTCTTACTAATAGTAGCTTGATTTTTGTTTTTGTTCTATACTTGCGTGCTAAAAAGATTACAAGTAAAGATCACGTTCCCATGTGCATGTAATGAAACACAGATTTATTGAAAGCACTGACCTTACTCTGAAACTTCCACTGGAAGCAGGTGTCTGTTGTGTTACATAAACTTTGAGTGTTGCTTGTTTATTAATGATGATAAAATTAATGCAAACAGATTATTTACCAGGCTAATGTTTGAACCTATACCGTGTAGTCTAGGGCTCAAAGCAGCACAATATTGAGGTATTGTGTGCCACATATGCAGCAGGAGGGGTGAACACAGAGTCAGAGATAAAGGGGGAGGGGAGAGAGAGTCGGCCCCGATAGGCCCCTCCCCTTCCAATTACTCCCATCAAAAGGAATGCATGTTTCCATGGCGATTTTTCACCAGCTGTTTGAGAACATGTCAAACTGAGGCAGATGTCTCCGCTGTAGACAAACAAGAATCGCGTGAACTGTCAGCCTACAGCTGCTGGAAGGGCCCGTATTGTTAAATAAAAATAAGAGAAAAGTTTGAAAATCCTTTCTATAATTTTTTTATTTATTTATAAAACTTCACATATACAACTGCATATGGTATGATATCTTACAAGATTTTATGACAAATGTGTGGTACAGCATGGATAATATTTTTCCTGTGGTTTGCCGAAAAGGTTTTATGAGAGATGGCATAAACAAACATTTTATTGAAACTAAGAAAGGTTTTATGTGCCTTTGGGTGAAATAAAAAAGGTTAAATGTGTTTTTTCATCAATTCTGTGTGCAAAGGGATTGTAAACCCTACAAATCAGACTTATATTTACAACGCATATGGATTAGTGAATCGAAAAAGAAAAAAGAAAATCTAAAAAGTGAAGTTGTAGAAACTACTTTTAACACGGTGGTTTGTGGCTTGCGCTCACCTTGAGGATCAGATAGGAATATAAATGAATAAGTCATACTTTCTCGCCCACAGATAAGGTCTTTTCAAGGTGATACGCTTATATCTATAGGATGGAATTCATTTCCTTTCTCACAGACAGTTGCTCTTTGCACTGGATAAAGGAGAGAGCTATGAAGTAATAACAGAGCAGTTTAACTTACAAACAGTGGCGGGGGGAAGGGCGGGCGACTTAAAAAGGTCAGGGGATTGTTAACTCGGGTTACATGGCTCTTTTTTTGCTCACTCACTCTCTTTTGTCTTCCTCGGAGGTCCCTGCATGTACTCATTTTCAGCAGAGGATGAAATTTCCTCTTCCCTCCCACCTTGTTTATTGGCACAAGGTTTAGCTTTGTAATAGTGATTCCTCATTACTACGAAAAAAGATCGGGTTCCACAGAGATGAGTTTTAATTTCCTGTGAAACAAGGAAATGATGTGACATGTGGCCAAGTATAGTGACCCATACTTGGAATTAGTGCTCTGCATTTATCCCATCCAAAGTGCACACACACAGCAGTGAACACACACACACCGTGAACACACACCCGGAGCAGTGGGCAGCCATTTTTGCTGCGGCGCCCGGGGAGCAGTTGGGGGTTCGGTGCCTTGCTCAAGGGCACCTTAGTCGTGGTATTGAAGGTGGGAGAGAGCACTGTACATTCACTCCCCCACACCTACAATCCCTGCTGGTACAAGACTCGAACCCACAACCTTTGGGTTACGAGTCCGACTCTCTAACCATTAGGCCACGACTTTCCCCCTCAACGCAAGGGATTAGCATGTCAACGCAGATTTGTTTTGAAACCCAACTTTTTGTCACGCTAACTCAGATGTGACTGCAGTGCTGGCAGGTTCACTGTTTGTTTCAAGGGAGCTTTCAGTAAGAAGGACTCTGTTTTTCTGCTTAGCACTAAACGTCACACAGATGCAAGCAAGTAATTGTGCCGTAATGGACAGGTGGCTCATGCATAGGTTTAGTGCAAAGTGGCTTCCTGCTCCATAAATCAAGCATGCCCACCACGCCAAACTCTCTATCCCAGCACTGGGCACTGATGATGATATTCTGTTTGTGTTTAATATGCTAAGGCTACCTGGGATTATATTAGAGTAAGCACAGCAAAGGTATGTTTGTTAGAGAAATCATATGCCATATAGTGTGTAGTATTTAAATAGGCAAGAGATGCATTGGCAGCAAGTCAAATGTTGTAGATAAAGTTTTGCAACTCATTTGTTTATGTAGAGATTTAACCACCTGTTTTGTCGCTCTGGAGAGAGGGAGAAAACTCCGTCTGCAGAGCTTCTGGAAAATGACTCTTTGGAAAAAAACGCATAGCCATGATTTAAGACGTCAGCATTTGAAGAGTGTGACCGAGTCTCTGTAGTTTTCCACGTTTAAGTCTAGAGATGCGGGGCATCTGACCTCAGCCATCTTCTTTTCCTTTGCCAAAGAAAACATCGACGGGCTATTCACACACCTGCTTACATGGTTTTTATGCGCTGAATACAAGAGATTATGCGTCACAAACTCAACAACAAGAGCTCTTCAGTGAAATGACCAACAATATTACTCAAAAATCGAATCTAATTTAGGATCTATGGATCTCCATGACATATTTGAAGATTATTTGAAACCTAAAACCACATTTGGCAACACTAAATGGTCAATCAGAGCCAAAATGTGCATCCAATAAGCCAAGGGGAATCTCAGCAGTTGCTGGGCAAATTATATTCAGGTCAGTGGTTTCAAGAAGACCCCTTAACTCCCATAGGAATTCTACAACTTGGCCAATTATAAATGCACAGATAATATGCAGCAGTCTCACCCATTATCCACTAATGCACAAACGGCCCACCACAGCTTGAGGGGTGGGACTTAGCTTTGATTTTAATCGCTTACAAAGTCAAACACCAAATATGTCGCGATGCATCTTCATCATACTCACAACAAGGTCAGATGGATGCTTCCAATGTCCAATAACTTTCATAACCAAACACAGTCATAACAGTTTTGATACAACATTAGCATCTCAATCACATAACATTAAGAAAGTGCCTTTCAGATATCCTGCCACAGAACTGGCAGGATATCTGTTGTTTTGTAGCCAGTGTCATTGGTGCGTTTGTGTTTTTATAGAGAAACAACAGTGTCTGGCACCAAAAATGCAAAAGTTGATAGAATCACTCACTGATGGTCTACCTACAGTATGGCTGCTTTGAACTTTCCAGCCATAAACTAAATATATTTATAATGAAACAGAGAGATAAGGGGAAAGGAAGAGGGATCTTTGGTATACAGAGAAAATGGACAAGAGAATGAGTGCTTTCAGACGAGCAGCCCCTATCTCCCTGCAGGAAAGTGTCATTTCTCAAGGAGAACATATCACATCAGTCAGTCTTCCAGATGCTCTTTGAGCGAGAGGAAAGCAGAACAAAGGCAGACTGAGCTCTTATCTCAATCAGCTTCTGTCTGGAGAGACAGACTTCTGTAGGTTAGTTATCCGTCGCAGAGCATACAGAGCAGGTCTGGTGGCCCGAATGCGTGTGGTTCAGCGCCTGAGGTCTTGAACTGATGTGCTATTGATCTCAAGCCACTGATGGACTTATATAAAAGGAACATAGAGACCCGAGTAGCATGCATGTGTGTGATCCTGATATCTACGATTCTCCTACTCCACAACACACATTACATGCATAATGCTAACATGATAATGTGATGCAGTGTAAATCCTTCAGATTACCTTTGGTTTTTGTGTTGTAGATATAGAGGATGATGTGAGTTTTTATTTTTGCTTAGGCTGAAACTCAAGATGAGGGTTTGGATCTTCTTCCTGTTTTGCCTCGCTGGCAATACTCTGGCTGCTCCAGTAAGTAAATCTGAAAAGGAACAAAATAAATAATTAAATAAACAATTTATTATCATATATATATATCAGATTTTTCTATATTTTATTTTATATTACTAATTTTATATTTAATAATAATATAATAAAATTGCTTAAAAAATGTTACTTAAAAAAGTCAAACAAGATTTGAATTCAAAACCAAAGAGCATTTTAATGCCCTTTTTAATGCTGCTTTGTGACTACTAAACTTTTACTAAAGTCCATATAAATGTAATTTTACAGACTGAAGAGGAGCCAGTTGTTGAAGAGGTATGTTGTGCTAAATTAATATTTAAATCTTTTAAAAATCTCTTTGCTTATGGCCAAACTGCATTTTTAAGAAGACTTGTCAAGCCAGTCATTGGCCAAAAATAGACAACTCGCCCCCATTATGGGACCAGATGTGTTTACATATGCAGCTTCCTGTTACATTCCCCCAGGGGAATGAAATCCATAAAGTTTGAAAATATATCTGAAAGGGACTAATTACAATTCCCTGCTTCCCCACATGTGCACACAGATGCCAGTTGTGTTGGACACAATGCAAAACTCTTGTCATGTTTCCTCACATAAAAGAGGAAAGCAGTGTTTAAAACTGGGCTTGGTTGTACAGGCCATACCCATAATACTTTTCTGTCTCATAATTCAGGAGCTGGAAGTGGGAGCCAACCCAGTCCAGGTGGAGACCGGAGAGTTTGATGAGGCCATTGAAGTCGTGGAGGATGTTATTGCTGAGAGTGAGTTTAATGTCTTTTCCACACACCTCAAACTATTAGCCATTGTTTTGAGGCTGCGTTTCATTCACCAAACTTACCGATTTATTTTCCTCTCCAGAGATTTATCTGCTGTTAGCATCATGTCTTCTGTCCCTGTGCACGAGTGAAGTTGTGATAACGTGTGTAGATTATATAGAAGTACATTGTAGAAGTACACAAGACTATGGGTAATAACAGGCTGCAGCTAAGTCAAATGTAGACAGCTGTAATTATGCGTTCAGACAGACTATGGTTATACAGGACTATGTTGATTCCAGTGCCAGTCTTCCAGCCACATGCCCACCACAAAATATCTAGGAAGGGCAAGGGGAAAGAAATGTAAATCCATTGGTGAAGGACATTTTTGTCTTTAATGCTTTTTACTTATAGACCCCTGCCTAAACCATCACTGCAAGAAAGGCAAAGTGTGCGAGGTTGATGACAGCAACCAGCCCATGTGTGTGTGCCAGGACCCTCTGATCTGCCCCGCCCCAGTCGGAGATTTCGAGCATGTGCGTGTCTTTAGTCATTTCCTTCATTTCACGTCTGTCTCGTGTCTCCAGATGTGTAGTGACAGCAATGCCTAGAAGCACATGTGCACCATTTGAGCAGATTGATTGAAATGTTGGTTTATGCATTGGGTCAGCAAACATTAGTATGATACCGTGGGGAAATCAAACCTGTCAAGTTGACAACCATGGCATTTAATGTTGCTCATATTTATGGCTTTTATTTCACAGGTCTGTGGCACTGACAACAAGACCTACGAGTCCTCCTGCCACTTCTTTGCCACTAAATGCGCCCTGGAGGGCACCAAGAAGGGCCACAAGCTGCACCTGGACTACATCGGACCCTGCAAATGTGAGCACGTAACAGTGAAGTAAAACAAGGCAGACTTTGAAAGTAAAATCTAGACCACTCACAAACTCAGCCATGAACGTAAATGGAACTGAGTGCTTTGGAGTGATTGGTGGCTTGTAGCTTTGAGGCATCCCCGTTGCCCCCTTCAAACACTGAGCACAGGACGAGCCCGAGCTTGCCGGTGCAGCTCCACAAAGCAGACCCAATCCCCCTAAATCTTCCTCATCCACAGCCGTTGTACGCCTGATGGGATGAGTCGGGAATGAAGGGCTCAAATGGAGCTCCCGCTGTGGTGTAGTCTCCTCAATAAGCAGGGTGTCTCAGGCAGAGTCTCAGAAAATGTGTTTATGGCATAAACAAATTAGATCCTAACAGCTATGACACTAATATTAGCCAGAGGGTTGTAATTTGGCCCCCTTTAGACTCCAATCTGCAGCTAAGTCAAATGTAGACAGCTGTAATTATGCGTTCAGACAGACTATGGTTATACAGGACTATGTTGATTCCAGTGCCAGTCTTCCAGCCACATGCCCACCACAAAATATCTAGGAAGGGCAAGGGGAAAGAAATGTAAATCCATTGGTGAAGAACATTTTTGAATATATGCCCTTAAAAGGAATTAAACAAAATTAATTAAAATATATTGGAGAAAAAATATTTTTAATATGTGCCCTTTGAAGGAATAAATTAAAGTAAAATGTAAAATATAAATTAATAACAAAATTAAATAAAAAACATTTAAAATCCATTGTAGATAAACAAGTTTGAATATATGCCCAATAAATGAATAAAAGTTAATAAAATATATATTAATAACAAAGGTAAATTAAAAAAGAAATAAAAGTATAATATGAAACAATATGAAAAATATAAATATTAATAAAAATGCATTTAAATTTTAAATTAAAAATATTAAATATATATTAGAAATGATAAAAAATTATAATATTTTTTTGTCTTTAATGCTTTCTCCTTACAGACCCCTGCCTAAACCATCACTGCAAGAAAGGCAAAGTGTGCGAGGTTGATGACAGCAACCAGCCCATGTGTGTGTGCCAGGACCCTCTGATCTGCCCCGCCCCAGTCGGAGATTTCGAGCATGTGCGTGTCTTTAGTCATTTCCTTCATTTCACGTCTGTCTCGTGTCTCCAGATGTGTAGTGACAGCAATGCCTAGAAGCACATGTGCACCATTTGAGCAGATTGATTGAAATGTTGGTTTATGCATTGGGTCAGCAAACATTAGTATGATACCGTGGGGAAATCAAACCTGTCAAGTTGACAACCATGGCATTTAATGTTGCTCATATTTATGGCTTTTATTTCACAGGTCTGTGGCACTGACAACAAGACCTACGAGTCCTCCTGCCACTTCTTTGCCACTAAATGCGCCCTGGAGGGCACCAAGAAGGGCCACAAGCTGCACCTGGACTACATCGGACCCTGCAAATGTGAGCACGTAACAGTGAAGTAAAACAAGGCAGACTTTGAAAGTAAAATCTAGACCACTCACAAACTCAGCCATGAACGTAAATGGAACTGAGTGCTTTGGAGTGATTGGTGGCTTGTAGCTTTGAGGCATCCCCGTTGCCCCCTTCAAACACTGAGCACAGGACGAGCCCGAGCTTGCCGGTGCAGCTCCACAAAGCAGACCCAATCCCCCTAAATCTTCCTCATCCACAGCCGTTGTACGCCTGATGGGATGAGTCGGGAATGAAGGGCTCAAATGGAGCTCCCGCTGTGGTGTAGTCTCCTCAATAAGCAGGGTGTCTCAGTCAGAGTCTCAGAAAATGTGTTTATGGCATAAACAAATTAGATCCTAACAGCTATGACACTAATATTAGCCAGAGGGTTGTAATTTGGCCCCCTTTAGACTCCAAGAGTATAATGCTACGATAGGTGCCACAGGCATGCTATTTTTGTTTATTATTTATTTCAAAACGAATGTGTTAATATTTGAATGTTCCCTCAGACATCGCCCCCTGCTTGGACAACGAGCTGAATGAGTTTCCCCTGCGCATGAGGGACTGGCTGAAGAACGTGCTGGTGACCCTGTATGAGCGCGATGAAGAAAATGACCTGCTCACCGAGAAGCAGAAACTCAGGGTCAGTTCAACTTTTTGCTCTTTATAGTCTGAAAAACCTCTGAAAATGGCAGCATTATAGTAAAAAAAAAACCCTATGCAATAATTTATTTAAAATACATTTATTTCTAAGTATACTACTAATTAATTAACATATTTATTGACATATCACTTATGACTCACTGATATAAAATTATAATTAAACTTTATTTGAAGTATTTCTTTATTGCACAATGCACATTTCTTTAATATTATGCCTAAAAAGTGTTCTAATATCACTATTAATAAGGATTTTATGATCTCTGTATAATATCAGTCTTTAAATGCAAGATATTTAAAGTGTACCTGAAGTATACTTGCAATAGTTCCACTTTTGCACAATCAAAAATACTTCAGTATATCTTTAATTGGACCTCAGAACTACTTTGCACAATTAAAGTGCATTAAGCACAAAATTAGTTGTTCCAATACCAGTTCAGCTTACTAAAAGTCAAATTGCAGGGTTTTTTTTATTAAGTAGATAAACATGTAAATGTATTTGTAGTATACTTAGCACAAAATAAATGTATTTCACATACATTTTAGTTGTTGTTTTTTTTCACCAGGGTAGGCTCATTGGAAAAAAAGTGCCTCTACCTGCATTTTCGCAAAACTCTAAAAACATACCTACACTGTAAAAAATGACCATGAATTTAACGGTAAAAGACTGTAAAAATGCTACAGTAAAAACCTGTTAAATGGTTAACGGTAAATTCCCCTACTATATACAGTGAAAAACTGTATTGGACATTACATGTATTGGACATTAATTTTACGGTAGTATACCATTTTTGGAAGTGAAATAGACTGTATAATTTACAGCGAATAACCGTAAATTGACATTCCCAGAATTCCCTGCGTTACATTTCAAATTTGATGTTTTTTTTGTTGAAATAACTATGTTTCTTCTTAGTTTTTTCTTATCAGTTTTGTATATTAGGGTTGTGTGTTACACCTAATGTTGTTAAATGAATGTGTATTGCATTATTTCAGTTTCATGTGTGTTACCGTGATGGTGTTTAGTGTTTGGGTGAATGACACTGTGCATCTATATATGTTATTATTTAAAAGCTGCTTGTGATGGGCTTTGGTTCATCATGTGACTTTCTCATCACCTCCTGCATTTGGTGGTTATCAGTGTATTACAGAGGTACAAAACAGATTTCAGTACTTCAATAGGTTGGTATATTAACATTATATCAGTTAATGGAATTACAGTATTTAACTGTAAATTTAAGTAAAAACCGTAAAACCTAAAGCGTTGCTACCACATTTTTTATGGTAAAATTCCGGCAACCACTGCTGCCGGGTTTTTTTTTATAGTGTATACATACAATTAACTGCAGTTAGCAGTTGAGATGAACACTAGAGGCAGTAAAACGCCAACAACTTTTATTCCTTTTCACACAAATTATGATTACAGGTGCAGATTATTATTATTTGTACACTAATACATTTTGATGTTTGCATTGCATAACCAGCTCCATATGTATGGCTTGTCTAACATAGTAAACTTGCTCTGTAGCTCACCCGGTACAGTCCTGTGAAATCACGATAAAAAAGCCCAAAGACATTTAAAAGCAAGCTAAAATTGCATGGTTGCCTTAGTTAATGCATTTTTAACATTCTCGGTTAGGTCTTGTGTAGGTGGTATGTTATTTTCAAACACAACACAGCACCTTTTTGCACAACTCACCAGACATTTTGTTTCTGAACTGCTGCGATGTATACAATAACCAATGTTAATGTAATACAACTTTGCCAGATTTATGTTCATCCAGGCACTCACTGGACATTTCACTTTAGAAGTATTGTGAAACATGCAAGAAGCCACATAATGTAATTTTGCAGAAATGGCACAGGCACCTTTTTCCAATGAGCATGGGTTGCAAAATACTTTTTTTGGCCTGCTGAACTTTCCATTGTCCTCTACATAACAATGACAACAAGTTTTGAACTAAAGATAAGCTCAATAGCAGCCTTATCTTAGGGAAGGAAAAAGAAAAGGAGTGTATGTATAATTGAACAATATATTCAAATCCAGATGGTAAAACTTCTGAATTGCCTGCAAACTTCATGCTGTGTTTGTAGATAAAGAAGATTTATGAGAATGAGAAGAGACTGCAGGCTGGTGATCATTCTCTGGACCTTCTGGCCCTGGACTTCGAGAAGAACTACAACATGTACATCTTCCCTGTTCACTGGCAGTTTGGCCAGCTTGACCAGCACCCCGTTGATGGGTATGTTTAACTCATTTTCACAGCTAGTTTTGTATCAGTACTCTGCATATCTGCTGTTTCGGTGACAGAAGCTGTTACCTTTTAGCTAATATGACAATAATAAGAAATAATCATTTAAATGTGCATGTGTTTCTGTGTTATATCAGCTTCCTGTCCCACACTGAGCTGGCTCCTCTGCGCGCTCCTCTCATCCCAATGGAGCACTGCACCACCAGCTTCTTTGAGCACTGCGATGCTGACCAAGACAAGTACATCGCTCTCGAGGAGTGGGCCAACTGCTTTGGAATCAAAGAGCGTGAGTTTTTGACCATGCCGTTCATATTGTTATTATGCTCGGTTAATGGTATTTGCTAACTTTAGCTGTTTTCTGCTTTCAGAGGACATCGACAACGACCTTGTCATCTAAGCACGTCTGCCATTGACGCTTCCTAGTTACTATTGGGGCAAAGTGCTAACCCTTAAGTTAAAATCAAAGTAAAGGTGCTAATTGCGATTTCTAACAACCTGCATATACCACTAAACATTCATTTTGTTTAAAAAAAAGTGCACAATCCACAATGAGTGACTGAACACTACCGTTTTTAAGTTGGCCAAGCAGCTGTTGGACAGGCTGTATTAAAGAGAGTTAAATATGATGAACTATGTATGTTGGAAGATACACCTTTTTTTGTTTTGGAAATGGATCCTCAAATGTTTTTTACACTCAGAAGCAGGGCCTGAATTGTAAAAAAAAGTGCACAATCCACAATGAGTGACTGAACACTACCGTTTTTAAGTTGGCCAAGCAGCTGTTGGACAGGCTGTATTAAAGAGAGTTAAATATGATGAACTACGTATGTTGGAAGATACACCTTTTTTTGTTTTGGAAATGGATCCTCAAATGTTTTTTACACTCAGAAGCAGGGCCTGAATTGTAAGTTTGGAATTTGATGGTGGAAATGTACAAAAACAAAATAAAGTTTCCAAATAAATGTTCTTTCTGCTTGCTTTATACACTTTTAGTTTTGTTTGTTGCACTCTTCGGTGGTGGATTTATTGTTTTGATTTCTTTATTAAATCTGAAAACGTCTTTTAATTTGAGCCCTGAATATCTGCAGGCTGATGTTTTTATTTGCATATTGTTTCCTGTTAGAAACCGGGGCCAAATGTTGAGTGTTTGAAAAGTTGAATAATAAAAAGAAATCTTATTTGAATTCAAGAGGACAGAATCTCGCAGGATGAGATTATTTTTTCCTCCCTCTAACATGTTCACATACATTTGCAGTATTTGCCACAGTGTGAGCACTATGAATCTCTTTACATGAATAAAAGCTACTGAAATTTCCAAACTCAATCTTTGCATGCATTTCTCCATTTATCTTGATCTGTTTCCCCCAGGTATATAATTGCATAACCCATTTATACTTTAATGTTTGCTATGAAAAACACTGTCAAACACGATGTTTGCAGATCATTTGTTTTATTCAGGCACCCAATATAATTTTAGCATTGAAGTAAATATGAATATGACTACATAAACACTGTAAATGTGCAAAGAAAACAATGTTGCATGGTCAATGGGGCTACAAATCTGGAGCACATGTGTTAGTACTTTCCTTGAGGGTGGAGTGAATGTTTACGTAATTTCCTGTTTGCCCTTTGCATTTAAAAAATATATTTCAGGACCCTGTATTTAAAGGGTTATTTTTAATCCTTGGTGGCTACCTTGGTGGTATAATGCTGGATGGACTGAACAGTTAAATGCTGAAAAACATCAAGAAATCAAACTCAACTGGTCCTTTCAACAAGCATGTATTTATAGATTTGTAATAATTATTAATAATTTAGATGAGAGGTTTTGTATATAGAATATTTTCTTAAACATTTTGGATTATACTAGATCCAAAAAGCAGGAAAGTTATAATAGTTTTAATGTTTGCTGTAATGTTTCACACTATTTATTCATATGCTATGCTCATATTTCTAAACAACTAGGCTCTACTATTGTTCAAACTAAAGCAGATTTACATTTGAAGTATGTTGCATGTACTGTATTGCATGAGGCAGTGGGAAAACTAGTGCATGGTCTCAGTGGGGATAGACAGTCATGGGAAAGCAGAGCTAGAGAGAGCAGGATTTACCCAGTCACCATCTAATGTGTAATGTGGGACCCCTAAGCTTCAGTGCATTTATCTCTTCTTTTACAACATTAAAGCGAACATAGTTGTTGAATTCAAGCAGGGTTGTCAAGTTATTGAAATAATTGGACTTTCTGGAAATGTTGTCATAAATGTGGCCATGAAAATCATCAAAGTACCTCTTGTGAAGTTCACTCAAAGGTCAGTGACATAGCCAAAATTAATGTTCAGGATATAAATCTATTACAAATAAAACAATGTTCTAAATTGTTATCAGATCATATTTGTGGTGTATTTGAACGTCAAATGTAGCAATAATATTGTTCAAATGTATTGAGAATATTTTCTATTTGAAGCCATTTTTGTCATCCCATTTTAGAAAAGGACTTTTCAAAACTGGGACAGTGTTTTGACTATTGTGGGACAGACAATATACTATGTTATTACATTTATAAAATGTGCATTAAGAAAGTTAAATGACATACATGTATATTTGTTACATTTTTGGGCTTATAATGCAGCGATATTATTTGTTTTAAGATCCAGATTCAAAATTTAGAGACTAGAGGACAATGAGATCCTGGACCATGATGAGACCATGACTGGTCAGGACTGCTTATTTCTGTCATGAAGTGTTTTTATCATTACAGTTTGCTTAACACATGCTTTTGAAAATACATATTCTATATTCTTACCATGCGCCGAGTAACAGCTTTAAAGACATTCCATGTTCCAAAGTTTAAATCTTTTTTTTAAATCATTAATCATTAATAAATTATTTCTAACCCAAAACACAGAGTCCCATATTTGAGCACAAGCTGCCCCACATTAGAAAATTCACAAATTCTTAAACGATTTGGCACAAGGAGCACTAATTTATGTGCCCATTCTCCTTTAAAGGGGTCATATGATGTGATTTAAAGTTTTCATTTCTCTTTGGAGTGTTCTCTTGGTGCATAAAGAAGATCTGTAAAGATGCAAAGACTGAAGTCTCAAATCCAAAGAGATATTCTTTATAAAAGTTAAGCGTCAGCCACGCCTACCTAAAACGGCTCATTTAAACACGCCCCCACATGTCTACGTCACGATGTGGGAAGACTTGCATAACGCCGCCCAAATGTTCACGCAAAGAAAGAAGGCGTAACTTTTATTCTCGCTGTAGTATTGTTGCTGCCGCCATGTCGTGAAGGCGCTGTGTGTTTCGTTGTGAAAGCGAAACTACTTTGTTTGGGCTTCCAAAAGAGGACGATATCAGCTTCATCATGCCTGGAGCTGATCCGTGCTGGTCGCTGAAGAAATACATCAACTTCACGCTGTGGATCACCAGATTGGCTTTCACCGTGGACGAAACGATCCACGTGATGCTGTTTTGTTGTGAAAGCGAAACTACTTTGTTTGGTCTTCCAAAAGAGGACACGACTAGAAATCAGTGGTTAAGTTGTATTTACAACACTGTTCCAGAACACTTCAACCCAAATATCCAGATGTGTGCAGCACATTTTATGGAGGACTGTTTCCTGATCCTGGGAGAGTAGACTACAATGCCGGCTGTTCTGACTCACAGACTGTAAGTACGTTTTTTTTATAAAGGATTTGCCACTGACGATTCAAATGCGAGTTTTTTGGGCAGTGTAGAGTAACGCTTGTTGTTTGTCATTCCTCCGATCACAAATGCAGACATGGTTTTATGTTTACACGGCAATGCAACGCGTAAAAAGACAGTAGAAGTCATTATAATCAGTAATTATGTCCCCACTGGACACAACAAATGCCTCGTTTGTAATGGGTTTTAATGTTTTGTCTCATCGCTCCGGCCGGACAGGGCATCACAGTATGGTGAGGGGCGTAACATTTCCGTCACACGCTTGAGGTATTCGGCCAATCACAACGCACTGGATAGCTGGCCAGTCAGAGCACACCTCGCTTTTCAGACCGATGAGCTTTGTAAAAATCGACGTGTTTCAGAAAGGCGGAGCATAGAGGAGCAACAATAATGTACAGTATGTGGAAAATAATGTTTTTTTTTTACCTTAAACCGCATAAACACATTTCATTACGCCAAATACACAAAATAATGTTATTTTTAGCAGCATCATATGACCCCTTTAAGTACAATATCTGAAAAATGTCCTCTGATTTTAAAAGGGAACATCTTGGGGATTTCATAACGATATAAGATTTCGATTTATTGTTTTGGCTTCATGTGGAAATATGATACACAATTCAAAATTGCAAAAAGTCTCCCACATTACCTGCAGCAAAGCAATATTATCCCACTGTGATTTATAGCTAAGTGAATATAGCATAACATTTGTTAATCAGCACGAATTAAAGTCTGTAAAACAAATATAACCAAGATATATAAACGGGCCTATGCTTAAATTGAAATTATTTTCAAATTGCGGTAATTAGAACGCTTTTGAAATGTATTATTATTGTTATTATTATCTAATATTTTAATAACAAGAAAGAGGTAAATGTTTAGTTGTAATAAAATGAATATGACAATGCAAAAAAAGCTAATGGTCTTAAAAAATGCCTTGCTTTAAATCTTTATTTTAATGCATTTTGATTTCTGAAGTGAATAAGACCTGCACTGCACATTTCCTTCACACGCGTCCTAAGAATCCCCCCAATTTTTTTTTCCCCCAAAAAAGTTTTCTCACGTGACTTAGAATGCTAGTTCGTGGTGCACAGTTTCTAATCTGCATAAAAATCACCTGGCAACGCGTTAGTTTGGCAAACAAAAAAAAGCTCAAAGCAACACCACCAGCTGCTGCGTAACAGGTCTCCACATTGTTCACGCCCGTGCGCGCCTAACAACCTTGCTGGCTTGCTCTGAGCCTTCCTTTCACTCTCGTTTTAATAGGTTGCGAGGTTTCTGCATAGTTGACGTTAATTTGTTGTTTCGGGGGGCTTTGCGAGAGCTCGAATGCTGATAGGGTGCGTAAATCCAATGCGTCGATCTGATTGGCTGTCGGGTTCTGCGAGCAGGCGGGTCGTTGATTTAGTAGCAGCTAATGTTAAACCGGCCCCCAAAAAAGTTTTCTCACGTGACTTAGAATGCTAGTTCGTGGTGCACAGTTTCTAATCTGCATAAAAATCACCTGGCAACGCGTTAGTTTGGCAAACAAAAAAAAAGCTCAAAGCAACACCACCAGCTGCTGCGTAACAGGTCTCCACATTGTTCACGCCCGTGCGCGCCTAACAACCTTGCTGGCTTGCTCTGGGCCTTCCTTTCACTCTCGTTTTAATAGGTTGCGAGGTTTCTGCATAGTTGACGTTAATTTGTTGTTTCGGGGGGCTTTGCGAGAGCTCGAATGCTGATAGGGTGCGTAAATCCAATGCGTCGATCTGATTGGCTGTCGGGTTCTGCGAGCAGGCGGGTCGTTGATTTAGTAGCAGCTAATGTTAAACCGGCAGTTCGCCACACGCGCTGCCGCCAGTGTCTGAGCTAAACGCCTCACAGCTACCAGCGCAGGAGCTGCTGCACTCAAATTACTTCAAACTCAACCCAAACACACGTTACTGATTCCCTCTTGGTAAGTTTATTTGATTTGATTTAATATGTTGTATTAAAAAAAAAAAAACATTTCTTTGCAGCCTTTTGTGTGTGCTGTAGTGTGGTTAGCGGTTACGCAGCTAATAGCCATGTGCTTTAAGTGACGGATTTGTTTTATGTAACGCTACGATTTCGCCGGTTTTCACCATAAAACCTTAAGGGTTATAACTATTACGCGTTAGTCGCGGATTGAAGCGGCTGAAACTCGCCGTCAGGCCGCTGGGTGGGTTTCCGTTGGTCGACGCTCTGAGGATTAGCTTTACGTTAGCTGCGTTTCCCCGACATTTCCGTCAGAGAGATCCCGCGTTTAATAAAGTAACGTTACATGGCGCGTCGTTTACTCCGTATTCCACTTTAAGTTCACTTAAACTCATTTTCCGTGTATAACGTGGTGATTTACTGTAGATAACTACCATCTCTTCCGAGCTAATGCGTCAAAGTCCTGGGCACGTGCCTTATTCATGAATGACAATTTCTGAAAACCAAGGGTTTGGCTTAAATTGTGAACGTACCTCAATAAATGTTTTTTTTAATAGCATCATATGTCTCGGTGTGATCACAAAGGAACCGGGCTTGTGATAGTAACGGGGCGTGTGGCGTTCGGGCCTACTTCAGTCCATTTCGCAATGGATCCATCTGATTAAACTGCGTTTTCCATTGGCAGAAATGTACCACCCTTCACGATGATCAGCCGATCTGCGAGGATTTAGATGTTGTTCTTACAGGGTGTGACATTATTTCCTATCTATAGAAACGGAGTCGACATTAAACGGCCTCGTTGCGTCTCGATCTTGATGGGCTTAACAAAGGGATTCGTTTCTGTTTCACTTGAGCGCTCTGTCTTGGTTTTCCCTCACCACACGTAGTTTACCTCGATAGCAGCTGAAGTTTGAGGGGAAAGTTAAACCAGGTCATGTCTATCATGGTCAAACCCAAATTACTTGAGGAACACAAACGGAGAGGTTCCTGACAGTTCCCTTTGTGTTCCTCAGGGAAAGTCATATGGGTATGGATCAATATGAGGGTATAAAAAAAGGCAATTTTCTTCTTTAGAGGTGATTTTTAATGAGTCATTTTGTTTTAGTTGAAACCAGTTGACCAAAGAAATGGTGATGGAGAAGCCAAGTGCCCAGCTTGTCGGGCGAGAGTTTGTCCGACAGTATTACACCCTGCTGAACCAGGCTCCTGACTACCTGCACAGGTCAGAATTTGCTTCGTATTTCGCTTTCTTTTGACAAGTGAGTTTGCAGAAATCCCTTGCATGTAGTACTTACTGCAGTACAGCTGAACATTTCTTTTGTCTTTCAGGTTTTATGGCAAGAACTCGTCTTATGTACACGGTGGTCTGGACAATAGTGGCAAACCAATTGAAGCAGTCTATGGGCAGTCTGTGAGTTTTAATACAAGTGTTGTGAATTTCTATTGCTGTTTTTGATTCGGTGCGGTAGCTAAATGCAGTATTTTTCTTTCTGAACAGGAAATCCATAAGAAGGTGATGGCTCTGAGCTTCCGCGATTGTCACACTAAGATCAGGCATGTTGATGCTCACGCCACACTGAACGAGGGAGTGGTGGTGCAAGTGTTGGGGGAGCTGTCCAATAACATGCAGCCCATGAGGAAGTTCATGCAGACATTTGTTCTGGCACCTGAGGTATGAACGTTTCTTCATAAATGTGTTATCAGCTCAGATTGTTAACATGACCTCGGGTGAATTAAACTGTTGTTTTTGAACACATGCCAATGCAGAGGTTGCACAGAGCAAAGCCTGAATTCCAAAGACCTGCAAAGTGAGTTGATAGGCATCATTGTAGGTTTTAAAGGGGTCATATGATTCTTTTTTAAAGATCATTATTTGGTGTAACCGAATATGTTGACATGCTTTAATGTTAAAAAAACACATTATTTTTCAAATACTGTACGTCAGGGGTGTCAAACTCAGTTCCTGGAGGGCCGCAGCCCTGCAGCGTTTAGTTCCAATCCTGCTCCAACACACATACCATGTAGTTTTCAAATAAGCCTGAAGGACCTGATTAGCTGGATCAGGTGTGTTTAATTAGGGTTGGAGCTAAGCTCTGCAGGGTTGTGGCCCTCCAGGAATTGAGTTTGACACCCCTGCTGTACATTATTGTAGGTCCTCTATGCCCCGCCTCTGTCAAAAGCTTTGTGTTCTACAAAGTCCCTCCTTCCGACAAGCGCAGTCTGCTCTGATTGGCCAGCTGACCCAGTGCATTGTGATTGGCTGAACACCGCAAGCACACGTCGGAAATGGAACGCCCCCATACCATAATCGCGTGCTTCATCTTTCAAAATAAATGTAAAGACAGACCCCAAAAGGGCAAC
>NW_015506312.1:149019-152767 GCF_001515645.1 Sinocyclocheilus grahami | reverse complement strand
CGGAAGGCCAAATAAAGTGCTTTTGCTTTCTCCTAGAAACACACAGCGTCTTCCTGACATGCTGCTTCAGCACTAACTGCGGTTACTGAAACCACGCCGCCTTTGCATGAACATTTGGGCGGCATTATGCTAATATTTCCACATAGTGAGGTAGATATGTGGGGGCGTGTTAGAACGAGCCGTTTTAGGGGGGCGTGGCAGAGTCTTAACTTTGATAAAGAATATCTCTTTGGTTTTGAGACTTTAGTCTTTGCAACTTCAGGGATCTGATCTATGCACAATCAGCTTGTAACACTCCAAAGAGAAAGGAAAACTTGAAATCGCATCATATGACCCCTTTAATGGAAACGATACTCGCAGTCATGGAAATATCAAAGATTTTTGAAAGTCTGCATTAACTAGTCAAATTGACGTCAGCTGAAGGAATGCCATTCCAGAGAGGAAACTAATTTTGCAAAGACAAATGTTTTCTTTCAATTAACAGATGAATTGTTCACTCAAGACTAGTAATATGCTCTAACAAAATAAATGGGATCGATTGTGATTTTCATGTGGACTTGAAAAAAAATAATTGGCTATATATTGATCCTGTGTGAAGTAAAGCTTCCTTGCAAGGTGTAGTGTCCAGTTTGTACGCTCTCCATTTCCATATTGAGTCTTCTCCATTCATTGACTCAATTGAGCTTGTTCATATTGATCTGGGTAATTTTATTAGCATCTGTTCGGGTTAAAATCATTAATAATCCCCGACTAGTATTCTCAGATGTCTAAAAAGGTCATAGACATTTGGTGGCTGAAAAGTGTGGTAACCTCGGCTTTAAACCTTTTAAGTCGGTTTTTAATATCCATATTTTCTAGGATTTTGTGTTATGGAAGCATCAGTTTGTTCTGACGTTTAGTATTTGATCAGTGCAAGAAGTAGCTCATAAAATGCAGTAATTTCTGGCTAAAAAGAGAGCCAAATAAGTACATTTGTACTTTTCACTAATAAAAAATGTTTCCTTTCAGATAATTATTCGTTGTTTTTTATATTGCTGTAATCTTTTAGGGAACAGTTGCAAACAAGTTCTACGTACACAACGATATCTTCAGGTACCAGGATGAAGTGTTTGGGGACTCGGACTCAGAACCTCCTGAGGGTGAGCAGCTGATATTATTGGTGTATTTCAGGGATCTTCAGAGTAATCTGTCTCCCAGTTGCTCTTGCTGTGAGCAGAAGACTTCATTTATCTCCTGTTGTTCACAGAGTCTGAGGAGGATGTGGAGGAGCTGGAGCGGGTGCACTCGCCTGAAGTGGTCCAGGAGGAGTCTGCTGGGTACTACGAACAGCCGACTTGGTAACTAGCATTATTTTTCCGACTCGTTAAATGTAGTCATTTGAGTAAGGCAGGATGCAAACTATGCAGGTGTGTTGTAGGTCAAAACAAACCTTACATTTTATTTTTCATCGGTCCTTACATAAGGAACACTTCAGTAAACCGTAGTTTGTCAGGTTTTCTGTTAAAAGTCAAAGTCGCTATTCGATATCATGCCCTCAAGAAAGCGGGGTGACAGTTTGCAAGTTTCATACAAATTTGTGCGTTTACAGCGTGGAGCCCGAGGGGCCACAAGAAGAGGTGTCTGTAACCCCAGAGCCCCAGCCTGAGCCAGAAGCAGAGGTGGAGCCTGAGCCAGCAGCTGTGGAGCTGAAACCGGAGCCTGTCACCGAGCCTGAGGTTCACATTGAGGAAAAAATTCAGAGATCTCCCCCTTCGCCCACACCTGCTGACACGGCACCCACCATGCCAGAGGACAACCGGGTAAGACCACCCTCATTCATCACTGTCTGTTGGGTCCCTCTCGTGTCAACAGACCTGTATTTGTGAAGATGTACAGTCATCACAAACCGGATAAATGAGATCACCTGTGAAGTCAAATGCTTTTAATTTTCAGCCGTCGTCTTGGGCTTCAGTCACTAGCAAGAATCTCCCACCAGGAGGAGTGGTCCCCGCCACAGGAGTCCCTCCACATGTTGTCCGAGTCCCATCTGCGCAGGTAGATGCAGTAGGGGTTCAATCTCTAACTAGCTGGCAGCACCAGCCACTGGCAAGTCACCTGACCTGCCAGTGGTTGGTGGCACCTGGAAGTCTGATTCTGGTTGGCTGCCTGGTGGCTGGTAGTCCACTTCCTTTGCAAGTGTCAGGAACCATTGATTTATGGCAGACTTTGTGTTTTGCCCTCCTTCCACTCTAGCTCCGGGAATAATATTATTTTGGTAACACTTTACAGTAAGTTTCCATTATTTAATGTTAGTTGATGCATTAGCTACAAACAACAAATGAATACATTGCCAAACATGTTAAAGAATAGACTAATAAGAATACGTTCATAAGCATACAATATTATATTTCCTTGCAGAGAGAGTGGTAGGGTACACGTTAAACTGTGAGCGCTCTTGCGGCTGACTGATTCACTGGTCATTACCAGGGACAGTAACCAACCTGTCAGGTTCATGGGCATTTGAGTGCTTTAATTGGGATATAAATTATTCACCCCCCACCACCACCTAAATTTCAATCATACAAAAGAATAGATTCTTAACATTATATTTATAATAATGAAACAAATGTGTTTCCTTGCAGCGAGAGCGATAGGGAACATGTTATATTCGCTGCTCAACAGTCGCTGGCTATATTCAGCTGCCAGAAGTGTCAGTAAGCAACCAGTTGGGATCACTGCTATCTGACTGTTTTAATTATGATCAAATTCTCGAAAACATTAATCATGTAAAAGAATATATCAACAGATGCACAATGATAAATGGGATAAGAACGAGCTCAAGGAGTTCTTTGAACGTAAGTGATACAAGCATCATTTTTCAACTCGTACTGGGCCTCATTTACGAAACGAGCGTACGACAGAAAATTGGGCGTACGGTCATTTCAACGCAAAACTTGGAATTTATCAATATGGACGTGAGCGGTGGCTACGATCAAATCTTATGTCTGGTCTCAGCTCGTGTACGCAAGTTTGAGTTACCTGAACTTGTGCACAGCATAGTAAATATGGTGGAGAATTGTACAATGACAGTATTTTGTTCATTTTTATTTTTCTGACTGTCAAACGAAGCTCATTAGTCGATCGTTAACCAGTAAGATTAGAATGTGTTTTTTTTTTTATTGTATTTTTTTTTATATGTGCGAATAGCAGCGTAAACAAGACCATGAGGATTCAATCGTCGCATCATGCACCTGCAGTGCTTCTCTGAAAGGAGAAAACAGAAATTAAGTCTATAAAATGAATAAAATAAAAAGTATATAATAGGCCTAGGCTATAATATAATTAACAAAAGGAAAAAAAAAAACTGTGCAACAAGTAGACCTATAGGCTATGCTCGTTCTTGTGACGCGCTTAATGGATTTTATTTA
The DNA here is from genome assembly GCF_001515645.1 of Sinocyclocheilus grahami. Lineage (NCBI taxonomy): Eukaryota > Metazoa > Chordata > Actinopteri > Cypriniformes > Cyprinidae > Sinocyclocheilus > Sinocyclocheilus grahami. The sequence goes on along the minus strand of NW_015506312.1, from coordinate 149,360 downwards.
TTTTCTTTATATCTTTATTTGATTTAATCCATCTGATCGCACAGGCGCCTCACGCACACGCAAACAACATTAGTTCTAGCGTTACCTGACATTTCAGCCATTCATCAAACTAAAATGCAGTCAACCAAACACACAAGTTGCACTGTTTATTTTAAAAGGTCCGCTGTATAATCAGCGTGCAGCGCCCAAACAAACATTTTTGCGCATATGAAGGGTTTTAGACTGATATTAGAACATGAGTGAAGTATAAAGCCTCGTTTAGGCTACATAATGAATAATAGTTATGCAAACAAATGTTACAAATATGGCAAAAATGGAAACATTTGGATTCTTGTGGTATG
>NW_015506312.1:81082-142494 GCF_001515645.1 Sinocyclocheilus grahami | reverse complement strand
TAAGATCAATTTCTCTTTCATGAGATTACTTCCTCTTTTTGGCCGGGTTTCGTTTCTCCGTGTCGTAAACTCTAGGGGCGAGGCTTCAAAACCGGGGTGTTTTTATGGGCGTGATATTCAAATGACTATTGTTTTCTGCCACCATTTATCAACATGCGATCATTCGTACGATGAGATTGACGGCATACGGATGTTTCATGAATCAGACGTGAACTCTGTCGTAAGTTGATTTGTGCGCACAGATCTGCGCTCGTTTCTACGTTAAGATTGATAAATGAGGCCCACTGAATTTAAAATGTAGATCAGCTCCTGCATTGACTTGCCTTATTTCTCTTGCACAGAGTACGGCACTGTCCTTGAGCTGAGAATCAACAGTGGTGGAAAGCTGCCTAACTTTGGATTCGTGGTATTTGATGATGCTGAGCCCGTGCAGAAGATCCTCAGCAATCGGGTATGCGTGACTTTCAGATGTTGTGCCGAACAGGATGTTTTGACTAATGCAGGATCATCAGAATTACCTTTTCTTTATTCCATAGCCTATTAAACTGCGAGGTGACGTTCGGCTGAATGTAGAGGAAAAGAAGACCCGCTCGGCCCGTGAAGGTGACAGGCGGGACATCCGCCCCAGAGGCCCGGGGGGACCACGCGACAGGGTAGGCGGGTCAAGGGGACCGCCCGCCCGTGGAGGCATGGCTCAAAAACCCAGTTTTGGAGCCGGTCGAGGCACAGGACCCAGCGAGGGGCGTTACGCAGGAGCACGTCAGTGAGGCAGCTCCCACGTCATTCACTGCTGATGCAAGTCACCCTGGTTAACACAGACGGCTTCCCTGTTCCCCTGTCTCCATCCCTCACTCCAGGACCCAGGAGTGTGATTATTCTTCTTTATCTGGACTCTTCCTTTTATTTCTGAGATTGAACTTGAATTTGTTGTAGAAAAACAAAACTACTTGAATTGGGGAAAGGAGAAACCTAGCATTTGGTTTTAGCGTTCTCTCCCTGTTTCTTAAAGGAACGTGTTTTTACTGCTTGGGCAATCCTGTGTATTGCTAGCACCCGCTTTCAGGTCAAGTGCAAGTATGGTTTTATTTGGAATTGTTGCCAAGTCAAATCATGGTTGTGTGTGAATGACTATCTAGCATGTAAAGAATCCTGTTTGCCTTCTACTGTTGCACTTCATCAAGAATGACAACATATTTTAACAACTCTGTTGAGAGAACAAAATAAACTCTATGTACTATTTTGAAGCATGGGTGTCTTGTCTGGGGGAAGAAATTCATTTTAAACTACGCTAGACATTTTAAATGGTGTTAAAAAATTTTTTTATTAGATTTGTGTTTCTAAGAGCAATCCCAAGTATTGTGTGCCCACATATGCAGAATATTTCTTTGGTTAAAATTGCTCTTTGTAAAGTTGATTTTAAAATGCTTATGCAGCAGTAATGAATGAATGATAAAGTCATGGAAATTGCAGGTGCTTTCAGTAGTTCAGTACTAACTAATGTTTTACACATTAAGAAATAAATTGCTTTTGTAAAGGGTCATCTGGATATTGTCATATTGAAATCACGAGGCAAACGCGGTTTCATTGAATGCACTTCTGAAGAGACATTAGTAGCATTGTGTTTGGTAGTGCGACGAGCAAAAAAAACCACACATGCATATATATATATATACAGGTGCATCTCAATAAATTAGAATGTCGTGGAAAAGTTCATTTATTTCAGTAATTCAACTCAAATTGTGAAACTCGTGTATTAAATAAATTCAATGCACACAGACTGAAGTAGTTTAAGTCTTTGGTTCTTTTAATTGTGATGATTTTGGCTCACATTTAACAAAAACCCACCAATTCACTATCTCAACAAATTAGAATATGGTGCCATGCCAATCAGCTAATCAACTCAAAACACCTGCAAAGGTTTCCTGAGCCTTCAAAATGGTCTCTCAGTTTGGTTCACTAGGCTACACAATCATGGGGAAGACTGCTGATCTGACAGTTGTTCAGAAGACACTCCTTGACATCCTTCACAAGGAGGGTAAGCCACAAACATTCATTGCCAAAGAAGCTGGCTGTTCACAGAGAGCTGTATCCAAGCATGTTAACAAAGTTGAGTGGAAGGAAAAAGTGTGGAAGAAAAAATGCACAACCAACCGAGAGAACCACAGCCTTACAAGGATTGTCAAGCACAATCGATTCAAGAATTTGAGTGGAAAAATTTAAGGGGGTCTGAATACTTTCCGTACCCACTGTATATACACACACACATGCACTGTGCTTTTACTAGCGTAAACCATGGGAGAATCAACCTGTACAGTTAAAGGAGCTGAAAAGGTCTAGCCAGAATATGTGAAGACCAAAAAATTGCAAAGGAAGATTTGATGATGGAGAAAATGAGACGTGATGCCATAGTTGCTCCTATTTTTGTCGGACAGGTAAGGGAATGGAGTAAACCACTCTCCAAAACTAGTTTTAATTTACTGTGCTTAATCTACATATAATTTAATGTAGAAATCGATCTAACGTTACATATAAATTATTGGTCACTTTCTAAACAAAAGTGTAGCCGTCCACTAGTAATAAGTAAATCGGTTTTTACCGATGCAAATATGTTAGAAACGATGCATCGCGATACAAATGCCAACTTGTATCCGATGCACACCTTTTAAACCGATGCATCGCATCGCTTATTGTTTTTTGCCGATGCACCGAGCAAATCGGTGAATCTTCCCATCCCTAATAGACATCCATCAGCCACCAAAATGATTACATTTTGCAATATTGTGCCGCCACTCTCAACAAATATCAATATGTTATATTGTCCCAGCAGTGTTCTTTACAGATACCTTATCCTGTGGCACACGCCGGCCAATCATATTTCTATTTTCTGTGTGATTGCATTACTGAGATTACTGGGCCTAATTATGAATTCATGTGCTTGCATCAGACTAAACCCACAACTGTAGCACCTTATAAACTGGATTAACGGTGAGTATGATTAGCTGAAGCCCTGGTGTTGACCAGCAGCAGGTGGCCCAGCATTAGTATTCATGAGAAGGAAAGTGCAGCTTCTCTCCACCACTTTATTTTAAAGCCCCACACCCCACATGGGCTCAAGATGTCCTCATACAGCAGGCCAAAATCCACCAAACATATTTTTTTGTAATTAGTAGACAATAAATCCATTTATTTTCAATATTTATAAAATACATTGACATCAATCAACTAACTATCGTTAGGTAACTATCAGGTACTAACTGTTGCCTGCCTTGTTGGCTAAAGTTAGCTTGGTTAAAGACCTAGTAATTGTTCAAATTGTGTAACTGTTCAATAATTCAATGTATTTAAAAATATGTATATATATATATATATATATATATATATATATATACATATATATTAAATGTTCATATTATTTTTTACGAACAAATCTAAATGAACATATTTCAAATTATATTTTTTGCTGAGATTTGAGTAATCTCAATGTGTATTTTATGCAATGACAGAGTTTTGCGTCATGGTTACATAATGACATCATCGTCCAATGACGTCACAACGTCATTTAACAACTTTTAGCTACAAATCAAGCTGTGTTTAGCAACTTTACATGACAATTAGCTGGCAACACAGGCGAGCAGGGGCTGAGCAGTTGAGAGGGCGTAAAGCAAGCTCTCCTCAGAGCAGTTCTCGCGAGGGCGCATTTTTGTGCGCGGATAATGTTCTGTGCGTTCGCAGTATATATATATATATATATATATATATATTATACGAGTCTTCTGAAGCATTTGAGGAACAGACAGAAATTAGAGTCATTACTCAATGAGAATCTTTCATTTCTTTCCCGGCCCTTCCGGAGGTCTGTGCACCTACAACACTTGTGTTTTTTGCACTGATTGGTATTCAACTTGACGTATATAGGCTATTAAGTGAATGTAAACAGCTGAGAAACAAAAATCATGTAACAGTAGCTATATTAGATCCGTGCACAAGGTCTTAAAGAGACAGCAGCCTAAATAAATCTGCTGCTGTCTGTGTCATTACTCTTTATTTATACAGTGAAGAATATCCAGTGTTATTTTGCAGATGAATAGATTATTCAGTTTCTGTACCTGAATATTGCTGTTAGACCTACCTGAAAAACTCAAATAACTGTTAATTTCATTTGTATATATTTATTGTATTTGTTTGTGCTATTGCTAGTCATTTATTTATTTATTTGTTATTTTTTTATTACGGTTTACTTGTCTTTTTTGTTTAAATTCAATTCAAAGTTTGAAATCAGTTTCTTGCACTGTGTATATTGCACATCAAAATTAGCCCATATCACAATGTAGAGTTTACGTGCGTTCAATTTTTTTGTAGAATCTTCCTAACAATATAAATATGAATCAACACATAATTATAAATTGCAATTCACAGACGTTAACTGATGGATGTTTTTATCAGCTGTTTGGACTCATTCTGACGGCACCCATTCACTGCAGAGGATCCATTAGTGATGATTGTATTTGGTACTTTCAAGACACTTTTGTGACATTCTTGAAGCTGAAATGATTATATTCCCATGGAAAAGAGTGACCTTCACATTCTTCATTATGTATCCATTTGTGTTCCACAAAATACATTTATGCAAACTTGGATCAACATGATGGTGAGCAAATAATGACAGATTTCATTCCATTTTGACTGAACTATGCCTTTAAAAACATTTTACCCCCAGAGTTTTTATTTTATTGCAAAGTTGTTAATAAAACAAAATGCTCAAAATCCCTATTGCTAATTTCTCATATATTGAGGGAAAAAACATTCTGTCAAAGCCTTCATGTTTCACTGGCTTCAGGCCCTGCGGCGGTTTTCAGTGTCAGCTGTAATGTAATTCCAGTCCCACTGTAATGCGTCAGAGGGGTCGGGTGGTCTAGAAATGGGGGAGGGGGCTTTTCCAGACTACTCAAGCGAGGGGAAGAATTGACTGAGCCTTTGTGGTCCATAATCGACTTGCATAATTTAAAAGCCTGAGTGAGGATGGCCATAAGGCCGAGTATGGATGGATTTAAATGCAGCCATACGGGGCCTCTGGGAAATTTGTGCAAAGTGTACTTTCCAGTGCCTGCATCTGCTTAATTGACTTTCCTCTAAAACTGGTTGGCGTATATAAATCTCCAAACAAGCAAATTATTCAAACTAAGAATATTCATTTCAATATTCAACTTGACTTTGACTTTTAAATTTTAAAAGAGGGAGAAGTGTAATACAACCAGTTATTCCAGCTTGCTGTTATTGACCAAATACTTATTTTCCACCATAATTTGCACATAAATACTTAAAAAATCCTACAATGTGATTTTCTGGATTTTTTTTCTCATTTTGTCTCTCATAGTTGAGGTATACCTGTGATGAAAATTACAGGCCTCTCTCATCTTTTTAAGTGGGAGAACTTGCACAATTGGTGGCTGACTAAATACTTTTTTCCCCCACTGTATATATATATATTGTCATATATTATGAGTAGCAAAAGCAGTAACATAACTGTAAAAACTATAAAATATTGTGAAGAATTTCACCACACTTTTTCGTCATTACAGCAACCCTGTCGTTTTTTACATGTATTCCCCACAGAAGTATAAAAAATAATTTTAATTCAGAAGTTGAAAACATGTTCATCATAGAAGAGGTATATTCAAGTCATTGTAGGTATGGAATGTTTTTCTTGGAAAAAATGAAATTTAAGAAACACACAGAACACGTCATTGAAACATAGGTCATGGTGATTCTCAGTCCAGCTCACACAAACGTCACAATCCTCACAAACCCTTCAGATGCTTTAGTTCAGAAAACCTTTAATAGTAGAATTAGATTTAGCATTAGGACATATTTCAATAAATATCGTGTTATATACAGATATAGCAGAAATGGTACATTCCTTTTTTCTTCAAATTGCTCACATTTCTGTACAAGCCAAAAATATCTGCCATTTAATTTTATTCATGCAAAAATTCCATGTTTTAGTATTGGAACCTAAAAATAAGAATTTGCTGTTCTTTTCACTGCTTGGAAGTGCACTCGGATTATGACGAGAAGCGAATGAAGAGATGCACTTTGTGCCAATACACAATAGAAGCAAAAAATTAAGGCCATACCAACTTGTGCAAAAATAAAATTTTACCCACAGTTTTGCGTACAAGTTACATATGATCGCCATGTCCGTCGTCACTCAGAGATCAACATTTCCTGGGCAGTTGCAATAAAATCCAATGTGGCATTAGTCAAAATAAAAGAATAAATGAATGCTAAAGAAAAAAAAATCATGCCTCAAATTAAGAACGTTAAATTGATATTTTCATGATTATTAAGCCAAAGAACAAATCGTATTTGCATATAGCACATATTTCACATCACATTGTCCTTGTGTTCCCGAGCCAGTATTATTATTTGTTATAAGTTGTCTTGTATATTGCATTTAGCATGTGGAGTGTGTGAGGGCCCGGGGCGTCACTGCTGTCATTTACACACACAGCAACATCGTGAATAGCCTTAAGCAGGGTTCATTAACAAAGAAATCGGTCATTAACAGCAACATGAAGCTGAACCTATTTCTACAAATGTTCTCTAAATGTGTTTTTGACTGCATATTTGAGTCGAGAATGAGCACATCAAATGTATAAAGCAGCTTTATCTCTTTCCACACTGTACACTGTGATGTATATTATACATCGTGTGCCTCTATCAGTCTCACAGATGAAGTGTAACCTGCTGGAAGAATGACTAGTTTGGTGACTATTTGAAACAACGATGATTAATATTGTTTGTAATGTTACAAATCCGGTCGTGAACACTCCTTTCAGCACAATTCATCATGTGTGACATTCAAATGATGTGTGAAATGTGCTCTTGCTACATTGTGCTGCCTGTGGAGGTAAGCGTGTGGATAGCGTTTCACATTACAATGTTCTTCCTCCTCGAGTAGAATTCAGGTTCTGCTTAATGTATCATACAGCGAGGTCGAATATATCGTGTAAAATCCAGTGTCTTCATTGGTGAGGTGTAAACCAGCTTTCACAGCACTGTAATCACAAGCCAGTTCATTTGAGGGAGAAGATTTGACATTAATAATCAAAAATAGCCCTTCAAATTTACCATGGTGCCTGGTCATTTCGATGAAATTTTAATTAAATTAATAAATAATTTATTTTGTAAAATTATATATATATAATAAAAAAATTAATAAATAACTATTTAATAAATAAAATGTGCCATCAATAAACTATTAACTTCAAGCTTCACTCTTAACCAAAATTATACACGTACATCAAAACATTATGATACCATTATTTAGATCTAAATGAAAAAGTTTGTAAATGTCTGACTAGTTGCAGTGTATAAAGACATACGCTTGTAGGTAAATACATGTGTGAAAAACTGAATAAATTACAAATGTTACAGGCCTTACAAAATTGGTCAATGTCCACGTCACATCAAACAGGATGAAATGAAGACAAAAAATGAAAACCTGAAAGGCAATGACAATAGAGTAACAAAACTGCTCTTTGGTTTTAAACAAACAACATACACACACACAAAAGTATGTTACGCATGGCAAAATATTGCATATCCTGCACAGAGCATCTATCACACAGCCTGACACATGCTCACTTTATATAATGGTGTTTCTCTTCAGTTCGGCAGTCAAACAAAACATTACAAAAGTGAAAAATGACATCTATATCATCTGCGCCACAAAAAACAAACAAACAAAAAAAACCTAGCCATGCATAGACAGCAAATGAGCATGACTGTAAGAGAAAATTGAACATGTATGAAATAGCCTTTTTTGGGGGGCCTCCAGAATAAAATGGCCATATTCAACATGATGAACATTGAAAATAATTGCATATACGATTATTGCATAGAGAAGCCAGATGAAAATGCATCCTAAATTTCATAAACTAAACCTTTGTGCACTTGTTTATTCTGTTGCACAATGCAGTGTTCATACATATGGATTGAAAAATCACTGTAATATACATTTGGTTGGAAATATAGATCTATTATCATGGCACTGGCTGTACTGCTAAACCACGCTTAGAAAAATAACACTGTATGAAATATGAGTTATGAAAGATCCCTTTGCTTTTCTTCCTGTCCATGATGAAAATGCCAAAACCAAAGATATGCAGAGAGTTAAAAGTATATTTTATTTTACATATATTTATATTTATTTTTCACACCCCCATGTATTTTAGCTTTAGTTTATTTAGGTTATATATCAAAAGGTGAATGCATGAATAAATAAATGGAATTGTGGAGTCATTTTTTTGGTCAACCTAAAGGATGACGTTTGGCACATGAGCAGAACATAATCTGATGTTTTAAACCAAAAGAAACCTGAAAATGAGCACAGATAGAGGAACACATTGACCACAGCTCGAATAAATATATTTGTTTCACTGGCACTCATCAAGATCCATTAATAATCGATAACAGAATGAAACATCATGAGACCACAGGACACATGTACCAAAGCGCATCTCGGTCTCTGGGACCTGCAACATTTTCATTGTGTATTCATGGAAGCCCCAAACTGCCTCGAGACGCCCCAAAATTTTTCATTTTCAATGGCTGAAGTATTATCATTTAAATATATGATATATTACAGCAGTAATGTTTTTCCATATTCTCGCAATGCAGTACGTCTTCAAGTTGCCAAAAAAGTTTTACACGTTTTCCTCTTGGATTCCCAGTCATCAGTTTAGAAGTTCTTATGTTGAATATTTACTTTTAGTCATTTTAATTTTTTTTAGTAAATATATTGCCACATTCATATATCATGCATTTTACTGCATTGCTATTGCACAGGTCCGGATTATTCAGGAGGACAGGAAAGAAAGAGACGAAAAAAAGGAATAAATACCTCTGCTGGGGACTCGAGTGAGAGGGCTGCAGTGAGAGAAAGGCGGGCACGGTGGGACGTGGGGAGGGGCATGGAGGAGGGTGTATTTGCATCTCTTTACTGCTTGTGAACATCCTCGCTGCGTATGATCTTGTAAATGATCCAGTAAAAAATGTTAAAAATGAGGAAGACCAGTGGAAAGGCTACGCGTGACACCGTGTCGATTCGTTTGGCGCGGCTGATGAAGAGCTTGCGCATTTCCTCCACGCTCTTCTCAGGGGGGTTGGCGGAGCTGGGCGCGTTGTTGTTGTTGCCCTTGATGGCCATGCCGTCTTTGGCCTGGAGGCACGCAGGACCCATGCCATAGGCGGCGAAGCTGAATCGGCCGTCTCCCGTCTCGTCCTCCTGTCAAACGGTCAAGAAACCCATTATTCACACACTCCACCTTAATGCACCGTTATTAAAGCAACTGTAGTTTCTTTACCTTAAAATATCAGTTTCAAATAATTAAAAATCATTCTGATGATACACTGATGTTTTAATAAGGCAAATGGCTTCTGCTTCTTTCCCAGTTGATAAAGTAAATAAAGTTGTGGACAGGCACAAGTCAGACAAAAAAAATGCAAAGGCTTTATCAATACCTAGAAGCACAGTGAAATCTATTATTAAGAAGTGGAAGGTATTTGGTAAAACACAGACATTCTCTGGACCAGGACGTCACTCCAAACTGGATGAAAGAGTCAGGAGGAAACTGGTCAGAGAGGTGACCAAGTGGCCGACAGCAACTCTGAAGCAGTTGCAGGAATTCATGACACAGAGTGGTCATTGTGTGCGTGTAACAACAATATCACAAATTCTCCACAAATCTGGCTTGTATGGAGGGTTGCAAGAATAAAGCCACTCTTCAAGAAAGGCCACATGCAGTCATGACTGAGCTTTGCCAAAACGCACCTTGAAGATTCTGAGGCAGATGAGACTAAAATTTAATTATTTGACCTCAACACCAAACAGTATGTCTGGCAGAAATCCAATCCAGCTCACCATCCAAATAACATGGAGGTGGTAATATCCTGTTATGAGGTGTTTCTCTGGAGCACTTGTCAGGATAGAAGGAAAAATGGCTCTAAGGGTGCTTTCACACCTGTAGATCGATTGCTTTGTTCCGGCACAGGGATTAAAATTATTACAATGTTGCTTTTTATTTTTGGTGCGGTTCGTTTTCACACGGCAAAGTTTCTAAACAGACCAAATTTGTTAATACAAGTCACGCGCGAGTAAACTGTTCTCTCATTGGTCAAAGTTCCACGGTTTATTTTCTGGGATTCCACCGCTGTCATCCGTCAGGATGGAACGACAACAGCTTTGCGGGCTTATTGTTGTTGTTTTTTTTTATAGCTGTCGTTATATTAATTTATCATTTTGAGCAGGAGTCCAGGATTCATCGGGAAAACATTTTTTAAAATGCACCTACTAGGAAGAAGAGCAATAAGACGGCATTATAAAATTAAAAAGTGCGTTTGATTTTGATTGACGAAGACATGCTCACCCACAGACATTCACAGGTTAATTTTTAGGTATTAAAAATTATTAAGTATTAGCAAAACAACAAAGCTAATGCTTTTCACGGAACTTACGTAATTACCCATTATACATTGTGATATAGCCTGGTTCGTTGGTCCGTTAGATCGGATTGCTTTCTCACTACAAACGAACAACTCCAGAGTTCGTTTTCAATCGAGCCGTGACCACCTAGTTCAGGCGATCTCGGACCGATTGTTTTGGCACGGATCTGAGCACGATTGCCGTGTTCACATATGCCCAAATGAACCGAGGTAAGGGGGGAAACGCGCCAGGTTCCCAAACAGCGGGCCAGGTGTGAAAGCACCCTAAGGCTACGTTTACACGACAACAATGTAGTCAAAAACGGAAACGTTTTTCCCTTGGGTTTTAAAAAAAAAGTTTCACGTATACACGACAACGTTTTCAAAATGATTCGTGTTTACACATATCCGCAAAAACGGCCCAAAACGGCATATTACGTATGCAAGGCCAGTAGTTGGCGCTGTCACTTTGTTAGTAAACAGTACCTGTAGGGAAGTGGTTGTAATATTGAAATGTGAGCCAAAATCATCACAATTAAAAGAACCAAAGACTTAAACTACTTCATTCTGTGTGCATTGAATTTATTTAATACACGAGTTTCACAATTTGAGTTGAATTACTGAAATAAATGAACTTTTCCACGACATTCAAATTTATTGAGATGCGCCTGTAAATCCACACTTTGCTGAAGAAGCGTTAGCAAACTCTTGAGCAACAACAACAGTACTATGTACTCCGGAAACGATAACAGTGGCGTTTTCAAAAACTTTTGAACACTTTGAAATCCGTTTTCAAAAATATGCGTGTTCAGTCCCCAAAACGCCGTTGTCGTGTAAACAAACAGGCAAGATGCATAAAAAGTTTCCAGTTTTTGGCTGAAAACGTTGTCGTGTAAACGGCCCCTAAATTTCAGAGTACCACTCCGGTCAAACAATCTCGGGTACAGGCCGGGTTCGGGCTTCAGTTTAAAGCCTGTTCAGACCTCTAGCTCCAACACACTTGCCTGGAAGTTTCTCGTGAGTCTGAAGACATGATAACTTTAGCTCAGGTGTGTTTAATTGGAGTTGGCGCTAAACTCTGCAGGACAGTGGCCCTCCTGTAAAAGGTTTGGACACCGCTGCTATAAATCATCGTTTCAGGTTAACAGTCATACATGGGTTCATTAGTTTACACTTGACAAAAACATCAGCATATCGTGAACCGTGACGGAAGCGCATTGTTTATAGCTAAAGAAGTTTTAAACATTTATTTTTCTCACACACACCTATCACTTTTTTTCATATGGATTACCATCATTTTGTGTGGTTTTTGAGGCATCGACTTTTGGGCTACCGTCCATGGATTTTTCTAAAACAAAAATAAAAATTCTTGATTTATGTTCATCTGAAGAAAGAAACTCATATATATCTGGGATGACGTGAGGGTGAGAGAATTTCAATTTTGGGGTGGAGTATCCCTTTAAATCCTCCAGTCTTGTTGGATGGATTACATGTTTGTGTGGGTATTAACTATTGAAATATGTCTGCTAGACGGCACAGGGTGTAAGTCAGAGGTCACAATATCTCACGCAAGTTAATGGACTGCCCTTGCCCTGCTCCCCACCTCCACATGCTCTTATTTGAGATTCAGCAGATGGACTCGATCGTACACTTTAATGAAAACAGAACCAAAATAACCACCCCGGTTAATTACATTTCAGTGCGGGTAGATATTTCACCGTGGTTGTGCCAGTTTAAACACAAAACGCGGATGCGAAATAGGATCATTATGTTCGTAATGCATATTTCCAATTTGCAGGTGCAAACATCTAGCACGGGGAACTATCCCATTCGCTTTTACTGAAAGATCAGCCATTTTCAATGCAGGACTCCATTTTTAGACAATTTGTCCTCCTTCTGTCCTTGTCTTTCAGCCTTCCCATTTATAACTGTTAATGTGTGTCGGGGTAAATGGAAGATCACACGAGGATGTGTGTGTGTGTGTGTGAGGGGTGATGTTATTCCACTGCCCCTTTGTTTTTGTATACGACACTATCTTTGATGCCGGGGTGCTACGTCCTTTCCATGTCCTTCAGTTGCACTGGCTCACCATTTGTAAGTATTACGGATGCTCGGCTTTATTTCTGCTGCCATTTGATTAATGTGGTGGCTCCGAGACGTGACGTGGAGCTGTAAAGAGGAGCCGGGCTGCAGCACCGCTGCGTCCTGCGTCACTTTCCCTCCCGGCCCGGCCCCTGCCAGATTCATTACCCTCCCTTCCTAATTAAAAATCCGCCATTACTGCATTAGGCGTGCCAGCCGCGTTCCCAGTTCGACTGTTAAAGGGGAGGGGAAAAAAACAATAAGCAGAACGCTCGCCTGCATCCTTGAGGTTTACAGCGGAGTGTAATATTATGGCTGCACATCAGAATGCAGCTCACAGCCTCGTTTGCAAATCAGGGGTGTGGCTTCCACCGCTATATACAGGACCTCTCGGCTCCTTCATCAATCAAAGCCCGTAGATGTGACTGATGTTTTGATGCCTTTTATTGGGATGTTGTGATAAACGATAGAAAGCGAAATAGCAGTAAGGTAGCAGCCTCAAGCCTTTATCGTATATATATTCAAAATATTTAGCATCAGATGTACGGGACAGTGATGATTTTATACAAAGCATATATTAAAGTGAAAGTCACCTCTATCGTACATGTTGAGACCAGGATGATGTACTGCATTTATCTGTGTAGGACATTACAATGCACTGCAATTACATATGTCTGTTGTTTTATCACCTATGGGTGAGTTGGAATGAATATTTTACGAGCTGCGTATGAAACTGCATTATGCTGATGTGCCCAATGGTTATGAGTCTTAAATGAATATATGTTTACAAAAATTTGATTATTCGCCAATAAACATCTGTGCCCTCATAAATGCAGGGAATTTAAATGAGAAGCAGACAAATAGCATTTGCTCGGTGTATATCATGCAAGCATATTATGCCTTTCAGGTTTCTTTAATGGCCAGAATCATTTTCAGCCCTGTTTCAGAACAGTCACTGACATCAGCTGCATCGGGTCCAACCACATCTAAAAATCTCTATTCCTGTCGCCCTGTGCAGTGACCTCCAGAGTATAATGAGAACTGCTGGCTCGAGAGCGACATTTCAGACCAAGCATTGATTCTAAATATGCTTACTAAACGAACACTTCCCTTTTTTCAATAATAGCGCTACTTATTTAGCCTTGTGCATTTTCTTATAACAAAGAATTGGCAAAAAAAAAAAAAAAAAAATTGCCCATGCAAAAGTTACTACCCCCAATAGAGGTCGCTACAGAAATGTGTCCTAAAATCCAAAATCAATGGGTTTTTTGAATGGGTTTTTGGTTAAATGCCTGAAATAAGGTCTGTGGTTAACACAAGCTCAAGATATTCCATGTTTTCTTCTACCACATAAAATACATCAATAATATTCCATAAGATTTTTTACGTTTTTACGTGTCTTGAATAAGTTGGTTGCCAATGATTGGCTAAATGGGACTGCAGAGGTTGTCAGGTTTTTTTACATCATTACGCTGAACAGCTAAACTCATCTACACACTAGTCTTTACAGCCTCATTAATGATCGCACTCTTGCTAATTATTCTAGCTCAAACTTTCAAATTTGTAGATTATAAATAAAGACTGAAAGAGTTGTGTGAAGCTTAGTAATGGTGACGTTGAAGCCATGTGATCGTCGTGTAGTTTGTTTATAGCCTAACTTTAGGTTAAGGCTTGAAAACTCATAAAAGTTGTGTTCAATTGTGAAGATTATCTAATTATGAACAAAACGTATAAGAATCCTGAATTTTATGTTGGCCTACAAAAATGCGCCATTGCTGCAGCAGTCTATGCAAAGTGTTGTAAATGGTAGCCAAGGTGTTGCTATGTAGTTGTTCTAAGTGGTTTTTAACATGTTGCTATAAGGCTCTTCTGGGTGGTTGCTTACTGACAAGCCAAAAGAGCTTGTCCAAAAGTGCTATTTTTATCTTTATAAATGATTCAGGTATCTCCTTCAATGTAACTATGGGATTTTTTGTCAACCCATTTTAGAAAAGTAATCCTCTCCTGAACAGCCCACATGATTTGAGATGTCATCCATGTCTGCAGCACAAGCAGGGCAGGACATGCTACATGCTGAATTTTAATACCGTTAGAGGTTTGCTAGGCCAAGCATCAGTATTAATATAAATAAACATTAAATATTGATTAATTATATTTTTATTGTACTTGTAGACTGTAGAGAGACAGAACAAAAACACAGCTATTCTTTTTTTTTTTAGCAAACAGTGCTGGGTAGTAACTGATTACATGTCATTTGGATTACATAATCAGATTCCAAAAATGTAGTACTTGTAATTAGGTTGTTACATTTTAATTAATTAGTTACTTTTTTTATGGATTACAATTTTTTTTTTCGTCTTTTAAATTTTCCTTTCTAAAAAATTCTACTGTGTGTCACATTATTTAGCTTTGAATATTCACAATATAGAAAGGCCGTGTAATTGTAATATAAATTAATTTACAATCCACGCTTCTGAATTTGGGAACGAAAGCACCTCTCAGTCAATTATACAATGCATGAGACAAATAATAATGCAACTACTAAACTGATGTTGGTTAATGGTAACACTGACATGGAGAAAAACAAACACATTTTTTCAAGTGTAAAAATTACATTTAGTGAATTAATTTTAATTTAGCCATTTTTATTAATTAATTGCCTTTTTATCAAATCATAAAACCCCTGCAGTTCTTTCATTTACTCCAGTCTGGGAAACCCTGGAGTAATGCAATGTCAAAAGCAACCTAAAAAAGTAATCTAAAAGTAGTCAGAAAACATTCTAAAAAATGCTGGGTTGTTTCAACCCAACTTTGGGTCAAATATGGACTAACCCAACTTTTGGGTTAAAAATTTTATGTAAAAATTTAACCCAACGGTTGGGTTAGTCCATATTTGACCCAAAGTTGGGTTGAAACAACCCAGCATTTTTTAGAGTGTGGATTATATTACTGACCACAATTTTCATCATGTCATTTCTAATCAGTAACAGACTTCAATTTATAAGAAATCCCCAGAACTGTTAGCAAACATTTTAGATGAGCGATCAGTTATACAAAGCTGCCCTGCTCGATGGACATTATTCAAAAATACCTGACATTTGAATGATTTGGCTGACCAATAGGAATCAAGAATTCCAGAGTGTGGCGTAATAAGCAACAACAAAAGACTGCAGTACTTTGCAGCACACTACAGTCCAGTGCCAAGTCCACTCAACACCTCTGGCACTGTTAAACACTCCAGCACACTGAGCTGCACCAAAACGAATACAAAATGGCAAATCAGCCTCACTCTGCACCTTTACCAACCCAACTCAGGACGGCAAGTCAGAGGAGCGCGACAGTGGTTTACTTATCAGTGCATGCTTATTTGCATAGACAATCTCCCCTCATTTGAACAGCAGCTGCAGCGTTCAGAGTTCCCTATGAGTGATCCAACCTGCATCACAATCAGCCCTAATGAGGTGATTACTCTCCATCAATAGGCTACTTGCTAATATGCTCTTGTCATTGTTAGGCAAAGCAAAGACATCTGCAGTCCAGAGGTCACACTGCTTCACCCAGGCTCTGCCAGGCCATGCAGTCTGGCACAGGGGCATTCTGGTAGTCTGCTGTACACTGTTAAACCCGCATGGTGTAGCAATAAACTGGACTGGTTCCAGCAAATAATCTAACAATTAGTCAAACGCTATATTTTATTAAAGAATGAGAGCTAAATTAGAGTCTATTTATGCAAATTAACTTGTTCTTGAGGAATACATTTTTAAGATTAAACTCTGGGGATTTGGGCTTGCATTTCGTTTGAACTCTAAAGGTTCTGCATGCAATAATGACTAATTATATTTTTAATCTAGTTTTGGCTCTGTTCATTGACTGTTTGGTGCATTTTGCACACAAAACTGGAACAGTTCATTAGTCATTTACATTAGTAAACAGTTAGTACATTAGTAATTTGTACTAGTAATTAGTAGTTAGTACATTAGTAATTAGTACTAATCACATTAGTAATTTGTAGTAGCATACTAGCATACTACTATTTCTGTCAAATCTTTATGTGCTACTATGGTATTCAGAATTCAGCTATTTATTCTTCATCTAACATCCTTCACTCTGATTAGTTGAAATAATTCAGAGGTAACACCTGATTAACTGACTTCTAGGAGTAAGAGCACCCAGTTTTTTTTCTCCAATCACACTAAGGCCCCGTCCACACGGAGACGCGTTTAGCTGTATAAGCATACATTTTGTATCGTACAGGCATTTTGTCCAAACGGATCCGGCGTTTTGGGAGAGTGAAACCGATATTTTTTGAAACCGGGTCCCAGAGTGGATAAATCTGAAAGCGCCGCCCTTGCGTTTTCATGTGGACAGCGAATCCGTATATTTTCTGAAACAATGACGTCATCAGCCCACGTCTCGCCCCTAATCAGACACAGCTACATCACGTGACAGCAACAAAAACATCAACAAACATTGAACGATTGTCTTTTTATTAACTAACATTAACACAGATTAATAAATGTATTGTTCCATGTTCGCTTGTATACCGCGCAAGGTTTATGCGCATAGTCCAAGTCTTCTTCTCCATTTTTAGTGTATCTCTGTGGCAGAATTACAGCGCCACATACTGGTCTGGCAATGTATACTACATCGTTTTGTGTTGGTTTTGTGGTTTCGTGTGGACGCAGATATTTCTTGAAACGAGGAGAAAAAAAATATCGGATAGGGAAAACTCTGGCTTCGTGTGGACGTAGCCTAAGGCTGCATACAAAAAAATACATACTACTCTACTATATAGTAGGCAAAAAAAGTAGTAATTCCGAAATCACAGTATTCATAAAACAGCATTCAAAAACTACTTAGATGACCTTCTGCTCCCAGCGAGATTCTGAAATGCGCATCCAGTAGAGTGTAACAGTGTCCGTCCACTTTTTCAGTGGCTTTGATTACGGAAATATCATTCACATCCATTTTTTACACATGGATTTAAAAAAAGTTAGAGTTTTAAGCCATGAACCAACAAACTTGCTACGAGGTGAATCACAACATTTGATTTGAAGCAAAGCTGCATTTGAAAATCAGACAAGAAGACAATGAGGGAAAGAACTACAATCCCATGAAGCACTGCGAATAATCACGTAAAAAAACAACGGATGAATATAAAGTTTTTTTATTATTATTTTAAGATGTTGGTTATGCATACAGAAACACATTTTGCATTTACTGCAAAATATGCACATATTTAAGCATTCTGAGAGTCAACAAGACTTATTATGTCATTCTTTGTGCGTCACGAGAGTTGGGCGGGTGCTAAAATTTGTTGCTTGATTTGCTATTCTCTAACTGGAGGAGATTTCTTTGTTGAATCAAGGATAATGTTTTTTTCCCCCCACTAGATATTCCATGGTTGAACATGCTTATTTAAATAATAAGTCGAGATAATGCAGGCTGATGGCTTCAACAAAAGCATATAGCATCGATTAACAACCTCGTAGCTCACAGTAGGTATGTCATCCGAATTTCATTCAGAACATACTTTTTAATGATTGCGAAGTACATACTTATTCAACAGAAGTACCTACTCAGAGTATGCAATTTTGAAAGCAGCCTTTGAGTTTGAGGCACTCAGTAGCAAGATAGCTAATGTTAGCTAAGCAAAAATAGAGTGAGGGTGACACAAGCCAGATTTAGGCTGCCCAATGTGCACTACCTGCCAGGACTCTATACCTCATTTTTATACCACACTCTTAAAAATAAAGGTGCTTCACGATGCCATAGAAGAACCTTTTTGTCTAAATGGTTCCATAAAGAACCTTTAACATCTGAAGAACCTTTCTGTTTCACAAAAGCTTCTTTGTGGCGAAAGAAGGTTCTTCAGATTATAAAAAGGTAAGAAAGAGATGCTTCTTTAAAGAACCTTTGACTAAATGTTTCTTTGTGGAACCAAAAATGGTTCTTCTATGGCATCGCTTGAAGAACCTTTTGAAGCACCTTTATTTTTAAGAGTGCAGTTTCAAGATTTAAATAATAATAAATATTGAGGTATTTTCAAGACAAGCTTCCTCTGGGGCCAGTCCCTTCACTGCAGAGCATCTACACATCTCTGTGTTGTCCAGCAGGGGGAATCCTCTTTCTACACCCGACGCCAGGTGCCTTTCAGAGGCACATGCAGGAGGAGGAGGAGGAGGTCGATAAGCTCCTGTGGTAATGCCGGGGTCTTGTTTTATTGTGTAGTGCAGGAAGGTGACAGCTCTGGGCTGCAGTGCAGAGAGCAGACACTGACTGATAGCCCCAGTGAGGCAGAATGAAGGGCTGAACCCCAGCCGTGGATCACTGTGGCCGGGGAGTTTCATTAACCAGGGGGTGATAATGATAATGCAGCAAACCTACTGCTGAGCTGCGCCTGCTCAAATGAAAACACTACATATACACACATATTTAAGCATGCAGTCATGTGAGCTTTGTGAGAGCCTTCTGAGAGCATTCCCTTTAGCGACTATCCAAAGCCATGACGTCAAACACAAAAAGGAGAAATATTCTTAATTTCAAGTATATATACTTGACAAGTATATATTAAGTATATATTTGCAATGTACTCTGCCATTCAAAAGTTTGGGGTCATTCTTTTTTTGTGTGAAAGAAATTAATAGTTCTAATCAGCAAGGATGCATTAAATTATATATATATATAAAATATCTGCAACATGCTAACCATCCAAACACTAGCTGCTTGGGTTGGGCATCTATTGGATGGAAAACTGTGGCATTTATACCGAACAGCTGGATTTGCAGTTTGCACCATTTACCCTTGGCGTCTGAATGGTGGAAGGCCTGCTATCAGCGAGGGCTGTGTAGACTGTCTCTGTGGATTTACCTGTATGGGGCTAAGAGAACCAGAGACCAATCTCACTGCACATATTACAAGCAGCCCAGAGGCAAACTGAGGATTACAACGGTGGGATTTAGGAGTTATTCTGAGCTTTCTGAGCCACTTGAAAGATTTCACCATGCCAACTCACATTACTTTATGAATGGAAGGAGCATTAATGTTTCAACTTCAACTCGCATTATGGTGGTTTCAGTCTTAGCATGCTAAAGTCAGGAGAGAAGATCAAACCGGAACATCCAAATATGATGACTCCATAATGGAAGACCGCTTTATTAAAATATAATGACAATACACTACCTTTCAAAAGTTTGGGGTCAGTAAGATTTTATTTTAAATAAGTTAATACAACAATGCTTAAACTGATCATAAGTGACAGTAAATGCATTTATAATGTTGTGAAAAAAAATCTATTTCAAATAAATGCTGTTCTTTTTGAACACTTAAGAATCCTCAAAAAAAGTACCATGTTTTCCACAAAAAAAAAAAAAAAAAATCAAATAAGCATATTAGAATGATTTCTGAAGGATCATGTGACACTGAAGACTGGAGTAATAATGCTGAAAATTTAACATTTTCATATGTGACCCTGGAGCACAAAAGCAGTCTTAAGTCGCTGGGGTATATTTGTAGCAATAGCCAAAAAAACATTGTATGGCTCAAAATTATAGATTTCTCTTTTATGCCAAAAATCATTAGAATATTAATTAAAGATCATGTTCCATGAAGATATTTTGTAAATTTCCTACCGTAAATATATCAAAACTTAATTTTTGATTAGTAATATGCATTGCTAAGAACTTTATTTGGACAACTTTAAAGGCGATTTTCTCAATATTTAGATTTTTTTGCAACCATCAGATTCCAGATTTTCAAATAGTTGTATCTCAGCCAAATATTGTTCTATCCTAACAAACCATACATCAATGGAAAGCGTATTTATTCAGCTTCCAGATGATCTATAAATCTCAATTTCGAGAAATTGACCCTTATGACTGGTTTTGTGGTCCAGGGTCACATATATAAAACCACTATGTGAAAAATATTAATCATGAATTAAGCAATATAAAGGCATACATGTATTTAATGTATTCTGAAAATACATTAAATAGTGGCATATATTATTATTTTATTAAGGCAATTTAAACAAAACATTTAAATATTATATTTATTTTCAGCAATATTTATCAAATCTGTTAAATGTGTTAAACATATTTAATTAATATGTTAGCAATACTATTTTTTTTCTCTAAAATGTTCTGCAGACCCCAAAGCAACCCCTCTTAAGGACACTAGTTTGACAAGTATACTAGTGAATCTAGCTTGTGATTTTTATTTTCATCAGCAATAATGCACAAGTTTTGAAAGCCCTGTATGTGGCACCATGCCATTTTTCGTCAGACTCTGCTCTTCGAATTTTTACTATATTCTTTAACTCTGAATGCAACCATGAGAACACTGAAGGTTTGAATCCCCAACACAGTGAATATTCATCACAGTGGGTCAGGGCTTATAGATGAAGTGTGTTTGGACCGTAGGGCTCACCTTAACATGCCTTCTCCTCCTCTGGAAGCGCAGCAGCTCCTTGTGTTGGCGTGCAATGAAGTTGACTGCCGCATACTCCAGCAGAGCAGAGAAGACAAAGAGAAGGCACACTGCCATCCAAATGTCAATGGCTTTCACATACGAGACCTGCAGCGAGACGAAACCAACAGGACTGGCAATAAACAACGAAGAACAACACTGAGTCACCGCGTGGCTGAAAGTTCACTCACTGAGTCACTCGCTTAGCTCAAGTGCTCAAAACTTTCCAGTTGAGAAAGTCGTAAATTATGCCCATTATAGGAAAGAATACCTTTAATCTGAAACCCAGAGAGCTAAAAGGACTGTTCTATTCAGTCTGAGATTGAGGATCAAAGTGTTAATGAATAAAATATGTCAATTTTAAGAATTTAGGCTCAGCAGCACAGCAGCCGAGTCTCTATGCACGTCTGTGTGATCTCCGTCAGAAAGTAGAGACGCGCTAAGAGCTGCTTCTTTGGCCTGGAAAAGAGCTCGGCTGCCAGCCCGACAGCTTGGCTGAGACTCACTTTATTTGACAAGCCAGTGACCAAAGTGGTTGTGGAGTTTAGGTGGCATTACAGAGCACACGGTTCACAAAGCATTGTTGAAATGACGGGAGCTCGCTGGGCTGAGACAGCCCTGATGAAATACTCCACTCTGATCTTCACCGCTAATCGCAGAATTATTAATTCTTACTGAAACCTTTCTCCTTTGTTAATTGAAACTTTTATAATTATTTGCATCAATAACACCTACTATCAAAACCTTAGCCTTAGCCAAAAGACAAAGCTGTATAGATAAATGTAGCTGGATATAGCAGAGGTACAGCAATCCAATGACATGGTTGAGTGCTGCTGACATTAAAAACATGCATGATCATTATTGCTGCATAGGGGTGGGCGATCTACTCAAAATATTATATCATGATCTTATAACACAAAATCACTTTTTCCAAGTTTAAGATGGAAAACCGCATATCAATCAAAAACTCATTAGTTGACAATCACTTCTCATTACAAGTATGTGAAGATGGTTGGCACATGTTGTGTTCCCAAATGCATGTTAAAGTGACCCAAACAGAACAGATGCAGAGATGGAGTTTGTGTAGTCTCGCGTAGCCAGACCTTCAGACTGACGGCTGAAGGTCTGGAATCCATGGCAGCTTTCATTGGCCTAGGCCCGCCCATGAGGCCGTTTGACCGACATGTCAAACAACCAATCACAGTTAGTTTCGTTCATCATCACGTTTCGGGGCGTGGAAATGTCGCCACAATAACAGACTGTAAAACTCTCGGACGAATTTTAAAGATTCTATGTCGCGAAATTAGATTTTTCACATACTTTTGAAAATCCAGCGTTTAGTTGATCCTGATAAGCGCTCGTCGTCACAGTTGTAATCATGACGGCTTTCTTCTTTCGTGAGGGGGTTTGGCGGCACAGCATCTTTGTTTCCAGGCGGAACGTTAAAGAACGCGACACACACGTCTCCCGGAAATCCTGTATAATTTAACCAATTCAATGACAACTTCGAAACTCCTGAAGTGTATCCACTTTTGTGTGCTGTATGCATCAGACGTTTAGCCAACGCTCCGTAGGCGTGACATCTGAGGCTGAGACAAGAGTTTGTGTGGAGCAGCATTTACTGAAAAACTAATAAAGTTGATTTGATAATCGCACAAGTCATGTTCAATTTTATTTCGAATAATGGTGCAGCCCTACTTTCTTATTTAGCTCAGTGTGGCCAGATACAAAGATGCATGTGACACTGCCATTATTTTCTAGCACATGTGTGTGACTGTTAACAAAGCTGCTGCCTATTATGAGCATCTCAAGTCTTAAAACTATTTACGAGGTTCCAGCATGGTCAGAATTAATGTTTATGTCGACAGCAATTGAACATGACATACTGCAGGTACATCAATAATATGCTTCTGAACAGAGTAAACGTTACGCCATCAGGGATTTGTATTGTTGGGATGAGCATGATGGAGACTCTACTGACCTTAGGAAGAGAAGCTCTTGATCCTGAGCTCTGGGTGGTCATGGTCAGCACAGTAGTGATGCCCAAACCTACACGGGCAGGGGCAGCATCCATGTTGATCCAGAAGGACACCCAAGACAAAATGACGATCAGGAGACTGGGAATGTACATCTGGATCAGATAATAGCCCATCTGTCTCTCCAGGTGGAAACGAGCCTCTATGCAGGTGAACTTCCCTGAAACACAAATTGCATGCGGTTTTCATCGTCAAATCGTGTTTTATTTGATTCTCTAGGGTTTTGCAGGTTTAAAACACGTCATTTAAATAGGGCTGGGAAGCAAGGACTGGTTCTTATTCAAAAAACGGTTCCAAAATACCAGAACCAAATGATGTTCGATTCCTTTAACAGTTTACCAAACTAGAATACATATACTGAATCTATGAAGCAAATCAGAGAGCATGACCAGTGCAGTCCAATTACAGAATAAATTACTCTTATGAGTTGGTTCTGCAACAAGTGCAATCTGATTTTTAGTGAATCAAATATATACAGTTTACAGAGTTGGATCAGTGAATTTACTGAAAGTTTTTCCCATATGAAAACAAGTAGTTAAAGATATGTGTTATGTGTTTGTCAGTAAAAATAAATTAATTAAATGTTTCCACATTTTGGATTAGCAATTATGTCACCTCAATAAATAAATAAATAAATAAAATAAATAACTGCAAAAGTCATTAAAAGCCTATTTAAACATTTTGGAAGAATTGTTTAAAATTGATTTATTTTTAAAATTATCTAATCATTTGGCAAAACATTTTTTTCCTCAAAAATACAAAAGAGGAACTATTAAGGATCAGGAACTGCTAAACAGCATTTGGCGAATACATATGTTATGACATTTTGGTTTGTTTAGTATTGCTTGTTTAGTATTTATGCCACCTCAAAAATAAATAAATAAATCTGCAAAAGTCAGTAAAAAGTCCATGTAAACACATTTTGGAAGAATTGTTAAAAATGCATTATTAAAATGATCTAATCATGCAGCAATAGATTTAAAAACACAACATATGATTACAATTGCAATACAATCACAATTTATAAAAAAAGAGGAATCGTAAACAGAACCATAATTGTCAAATCTCATTCCTATATTTAAAGTTCAAAAAAATGGATCCATAAATGATCCAGAACTGCTATAGGAAATAGGAACTGGAACCAGAACTGTCAAATCTCTTTCCTAGTTTCAAAGGCTCGTGACGCTTCCATGTTCCCACACTATAACTAGAAAGCTGAGCTAAAAATGTCAGGGTCAAGGTTCATTTAACTTCTAGCATTTACTCAGCTGAACTGGAATTGTCGAGTTTTCGCAGTTGTTATTGAGCTGATGCAGCATAAACCTCTAGATTATTCCCTTACCCTTGGGAAAATTATGTATTGACTACATTGTTGCATTTATGAATATAGATAAAGACAAAAGAAAATGTGGTTACACTTTACTTGAAGGGGTGTGCATAAGACTGACATGACACCTTCATAATCATGACATGACACCTACATAATCATGACATGATACATGTCATGAATATGAAGGTTTTTTATGCATGTTTATGACAACTGTCATTAAGTGTCATTCGCTCAGTTATGTAATTTTTAATGCAAAGATGACATTGTTTGAGATGTCTTTGTTATGGGCTATGGTTAGGGGTAAGGGTAGGGGTAGGGTTAGGTCAAATAATGTCATATTTGCATTAAAAATGACATAACTGAGCGAATGACACTTAATGACAGCTGTCATAAACATGCATAAAACCTCCTTCATATTCATGACATGTGTCATGTCATGATTATGAAGGTGTCATGTCAGTCTTATGCACACCCCTTCAAGTAAAGTGTTACCGAAAATGCTAGTATAAAAAGCAACCAGAGGTATTGACTCAAACAGAAGCTCAAACACAGAGAGCAAACACTTTCTTTGGACTGCGATCTTTGTTGAACGTAAACAGCCAAGTGAGAAACAGGATAGATGCAACTGACCAGCACTAAAATTAAAACCACATCTATTTCTCCCAAGGGACTTGGAGGATGCAGTCGGATGAGGAAGACAAACTGAGATGAGGGCTGGACTGCAGAGCTTAGGCCTGCTCTGCAAATCAAAATAGATTGCCATTAATAAATCTGAGAAAAACGACACTTTAATTTCCAGTTAATGCTTGACTGGGGAGCAGCAGAGCGCAAGTACTCAAGCACAGGGCCGACTGTCCAGTGCTTGCACCGGAACAACAGGACTATACAGAGAGAGAGAGAGAGAGAGAGAGAGAGATGGAGATAGTGAGGGATGACCAGAGTGGTAGGGCATCTTCAGGGTCTTCCATGGACTTTGATGTGCACAAACACCAAGGTGATACGTGAATATGGAATAAAATCACTGTCAAAAATAATCGTACGTAATTCAAAGCATTTGTGTGTCATTTTAATTTACTCGTGCGTAATTTAAAAGTATTGTATGTAATTCTGTTTTTTGTCAGAGTTGGATTCCAAAATCTATGCCCACGACAGTTTACAGATACGAGATTTTGTGTGTTTGTTAGAGTACAACTCCAAAATGTACGACTATGACAGTTTACAGACACAACGCTTGTTTTCACAACAGCTCTGTTACACGCACGACATGCAAATTGCGACCACGAAGTGCGGTGTGTGAAACGACTGTCAAAAATACATATCTAATAATGAGTTACCCTGGTTTTGGATCCCTAACCTATTCTTCAAACGTTGTGGTGGACTTAAATTTTTATTGTCCTGTAATTTTAAGTGTAGTGAGTTACCTATTAAACTGTCACATTTTCATAAACAAGCCCTAGACGTTACTTCATAACTGTTGTTATTCTTTCAATTGCAATTAAAAAAAAAAAAGAGTGAGCGCTTGGCTGCTGATCCGCCATTTTGGCGCCAGTGGTTTAAAACGGTGGCACTTCGTGGAATCGATTCATCTTCCCTCGGATAGTAATGCCTGTGACAATGATGACGTATTTTTGACAGTCGTTTCGCTTCGTGGTCGCAATTCGCATGTCGTGCGTGTAACAGAGCTGTTGTGAAAACAAGCGTTGTGTCTGTAAACTGTCATAGTCATTCATTTTGGAGTTGTACTCTAACAAACACACAAAATCTCGTATCTGTAAACTTACAAACATACAATACTTTTAAATTACGCACGAGTAAATTAAAATGACACACAAATGCTTTGAATTACGTATTTTTGACAGTGATTTTATTCCATAGGTGAAGTGCAATCAAGCAAACCAAAGAAATATGATCTGTTCCTGCATATGAGATGCACCTCAGACAGGATTGAGAGAAAGAGAGACAGAGAGATAATTGTGCAAATATTGATCCTTATTATGGTAATGAATTCTGACTGGTATTAGTTTGTTCTGGATTACCTCATGGTCACTTATGCAAATACAGACAAGAGAAAAGTGATATCTAGATGAATAATACTTGATACAAAATGAAAATGATGGGTCTGCATGAGCAAAAATGTGTGTAAACGTTTTGTAAATAAATGGTTTTATTTACTTTTTTTTAAACTTTTTTTATTAGCAAGAACCTATACAAATAATTAACTTTTTGTAAATAACTTTTTATATTTAATTTTTAAACTTACATTTTTCAGTAATACTTTACAAGAAGGTCTTATTTGTTAACATTAGTAAATGCATAAACTAACCAACAATGAGCAATACATTTGTTACAATAATCTTGTATTTATTAATCTTTGTTAACATTAGTTAATAAAAATACAACTGTTCATTGTTCAAGTTAGCCCAGGCCCATTAAACAATATTAACAGACACAACTTTTGATTTTAATAATGTATTAGTAAATGATGAAATTTCCAATAACTAAGATGATTAAATGCTTTAGTATTTAGTATTTTTCATTGATAGTTCATGTTAACTAATTTAGTCACCTAATATTAACAAATGGAACCTTATTGTAAAGTGTTACCATTTTTTTATTAGCAAGAGTCTATTCAAATGATTCCAAATAATTTACATTTTGTAAATACATTTTTTTTTTAATTTCGAAGTAATTATTAGGAAGTGCCTATTCAAATAATTTGTAAGTCTATCAAAGGATAAACCATATTTTACATTTCTTCCAAACATATTTTCAAAGAAACAAAAACAAAAAGGATGAAAAAATAAGCATAAACATACTAAACAAAAAAATGTGGAGATGAAATCTACATTAACCTATGACTATATTTTAATATATATATATATATGTTTTTCATATATTTAATACATTAACATTAATATATTTTCCTCCCTTATGAAATATCTTTCGTGATATGTTAAACGTCTTGCATAGTTGATATCTCAGGTTGTGGCAATGCCTGTAATTGCTTGTTATACACAATGAAAATTATGTAATTGTCTTGTTCTTGAGTAAATTCAATTTAAAGCAATCATTTGTATTTAAATATTTAAATTTAAATTTCATCCTGCTTGTGTTTCATGATTGAACATCAATGCTAGGAATATTTGGGACAGTGCTGTATTTTTACATTATACATAAAATTGGAATGGTAAAATTCGAATCACCTTTTTACTAAATGTAACGTTAATCTAATAATATTTAATGTAACTGTAACATAATACAGTAACCTTTTTAACCCTTACAAGTTTTCTTAGCTCTCAAGCCTGTTTATTATGATTTCAGATAAACGTGACCTTCTTAAAAAAAAAAAAAGCCTAATGTTAAAGCAAAAGTAAAGAAAGCATGTCCAACATAAAACTTTATCGAACACAACAAAACCACACAAACTCTCATTATCCCAATGATAATAATTCAAGAAAGGAGACAGGAAATCTGCTTTGACTGACCCTGCTGTTTTGGCTTGCTTCTATTTTCGATCTGAACTAGTCTGGCCTTTTTTCCAGTTTATCTGGAGTGGAACAAATCCTGACTGTCAACGCTGGCTGAACAGATGGTATTTAACCCAATCGAAAGTTCACAAAGAAGATTCAAAGCAGAGCTCTGGTCCACAACCTTTCATTGAACCCGTTTTGAGAAATCTACATTAACCTATGACTATATTTTAATATATATATATATATGTTTTTCATATATTTAATACATTAACATTAATATATTTTCCTCCCTTATGAAATATCTTTCATGATATGTTAAAAGTCTTGCATAGTTGATATCTCAGGTTGCGGCAATGCCTGTAATTGCTTGTTATACACAATGAAAATTATGTAATTGTCTTGTTCTTGAGTAAATTAAATTTAAAGCAATCATTTGTATTTAAATATTTAAATTTAAATTTCATCCTGCTTGTGTTTCATGATTGAACATCAATGCTAGGAATATTTGGGACAGTGCTGTATTTTTACATTATACATAATAAAATTGGAATGGTAAAATTCGAATCACCTTTTTACTAAATGTAACGTTAATCTAATAATATTTAATGTAACTGTAACATAATACAGTAACCTTTTTAACCCTTACAAGTTCTCTTAGCTCTCAAGCCTGTTTATTATGATTTCAGATAAACGTGACCTTCTTAAAAAAAAAAAAAGCCTAATGTTAAAGCAAAAGTAAAGAAAGCATGTCCAACATAAAACTTTATTGAACACAACAAAACCACACAAACTTATCCCAATGATAATAATTCAAGAAAGGAGACAGGAAATCTGCTTTGACTGACCCTGCTGTTTTGGCTTGCTTCTATTTTCGATCTGAACTAGTCTGGCCTTCAGCAATTTTCCAGTTTATCTGGAGTGGAACAAATCCTGACTGTCAACGCTGGCTGAACAGATGGTATTTAACCCAATCGAAAGTTCACAAAGAAGATTCAAAGCAGAGCTCTGGTCCACAACCTTTCATTGAACCCGTTTTGGTACCAAGTGCTTCGTAACAATAGATCCAACAACAGTGCTTAGCATTTGTGTCCGGCCACATTTAGTGTAGTGTCAGCACTGAACAAACACTACAGCTTCACATGCAGATGAACGACACTCACCTGTGTTGTAGTGCTTGGTGCAGTAGCGCAGATCCTTCTCTTCCTTCATTATAAACTGAGGTAAAGTCAGTCCGTCTGCTACCTGCACGGCTCCCTTTTCGTCCCACTCGAATATAAGATCATTCATCGTGTAGCCAACTAGTGGAGGAACAACGAAACAATAGATGAGTGTTGTCCATGGCAGAAAAAAAGCTTAGTTTGTGCCAGCAGGTCTGACAATGGTTCCGGCTCCTATTTTAGTGGATCCCCAAATTTTGAAAGAAATGATCTAAACATGCACAGTGCTGGGTAGATTACTTACAATTTGTAGTGCATTACTGATTACATAAAACTGTAACATTAGTAATGTAATCTAAGTTACTCATTTTAGGTCATGTATTCTGACTACTTTTTCGATTACTTTTGATCAAACTTAAAATTACCACTAAATGTACCATATTGATATAAAAAAGAGAAAGAAAATATATTCCACTTTTATATCAACATTATAAAATGCATTAAACATTAGAGTTGATAGTGAGTGAATAGTGAGTTGATGAAAAGCTAATCATTAATTAAATCAAAAAAATGTGAAATAAAAATTATTTTAACACTCGAACACCAAAAATATAAATACAGAGTTCTGGCATGAAACTCTAGATTGTGCAGTCCGATAGGTCTAGTTCAATCTGACCTGGCGACATCATTGTCACATGGCAGCTGATTGGTTCTCTCCTGTATCGGTAGCCAATGAGCTTGCTGCTCAATATTCAAATACCTGGCTTTTGTTTGCTGTAGCAGTTGGCAGCGCACTTCAGAAACCCTCCACCTTCCCCAGCTCCACCTGTATAGATCTGCTACGGGGTGATTCATGTATGCTATATGGGGTTATTCATATGTGTTCTATGTGCAGCAGCAGTATTTCTTACATGCTTACAGCAGCATATTGTGGATGTATTGGCAGTAGCAAGTCAGCAGCATAGTAGATCTATTCCGCCAAGACCAAATACATTAACAATGTCATGTACATTACCATGCCAATCCCTTCGAGAGATGTCATGACAGAAATATATTTATTTGTTTACTTGCATGACAATGTGACTATTAACCAAGATCAGAGAACTGTAAACATGTGCATGTGTTGTTAAAATTATTGAAATACTAACTATTTCAAGTAAACTTTTTATTTTAAGGGGTTTGGCTGACAAAAAAAGTTTTCCCTTAAAGGAACACTCCACTATTTTTGAAAATAGGCTAATTTTCCAACTCCCCTAGAGTTAAACAGTTGAGTTTTACCATTTTCGAATCCATTCAGTCGATCTCCGGGTCTGGCGGTAGCACTTTTAGCTTAGCTTAGCATAGATAATTGAATCTGATTAGACCGTTAGCATCTCGCTCAATAATTACCAAAGAGCTTCTATATTTTTCCTATTTAAAACTTGACTCTTCTGTAGTTACATCGTGTACTGGCGTGCAGCAGGCGCAATGATATTACACAGCGCCTGAAAATAGGCTTATTGGAAGTTACCTAGCTATGACTATTTTCACGCGCTGTGTAATATCATTGCGCCTGCTGCACCCATGGTACAGCAGCAAAGTTCCTTGATTATTACATATATGAGAGTATAGTTCCTAGCCATATCAGCCTAGAAAATTGCAACTTTTCATTTTCCATCGGTCTTAGTACACGATGTAACTACAGAAGAGTCAAGTTTTAAATAGGAAAAATATAGAAACTCTTTGGTCATTTTTGAGCGAGATGCTAACGGTCTAATCAGATTCAATGATCTATGCTAAGCTAAAAGTGCTACCGCCAGACCCGGAGATCGGCTGAATGGATTCGAAAACGGTAAAAACTCACCTGTTTAACTCTAGGGGAGTTGGAAAATGAGCCTATTTTCAAAAATAGTGGCGTGTTCCTTTAAATTCAGAAGCATGGTTTGCAAAGTTATGTACATGACATTTGTGAATATAGTCAAAATTAAATGGCATGACAGTAGGATTTATAGAAAGGAGAATTTAGAAGAGAAAAAATACAAATTTGGGAGAAACGATAAATTATGAATAATTTACGGCCATTGTGTGAATCGTATGTAATCCATAAAAAAGTAACTATAATCTGATGAGTATTTTAAAATGGGATATACTCTAATTACAAGTACATACTTTTTGGAATCTGATTACGTAATCCAGATTACATTTAATCAGTTACTACCCAGCACTGAACATACATTTCATGAAAAATCAATATATATAACAGCAAAATGTGGAAATAAATCGCACAGACCAAAATCAAAGCTAGTGCGCTTGCCTGCTTGACATGCAGAAAACTTATTTTAATGGGAGAGATTTGTTCAAATATTACATAACCCCCTCTGTCACCCACTCCGAAACTCTCTTCCCCTCAACAAAAAACCATGCCACATCTGTCATTTTACTAATGGTCATCAAAAAGCTTCAATCAAAGTTTCCCCTGCAGAAACACGCTATAATCTGGCAAATTTGAGAATCAATAGTAAATAACAGAGAACTGTAATGGCAGGAAGGGCCGGCGCTGGCTTGTGCTGAAAGCGTCTCTCTGCTGACTGCTGAATCTACTTGAAGGCGGCCTTAAATCACTACACTCTTCATCTGCTGGTGCCAGCCAGTACAACATCCATCTCTGCACCACTGAATAAATCCTCTCCATCTGGCTGAAAGGATCAGGGCATACTTACAGCTCTCCAGCTGCATTATACAGGTCTGCACATCCATAGGGAAATTCTTCAGGTCCATGGGGCAGGCCAGAATCAGTGTTATTCTGAGAACAACAACAGCCGCCATCAGCAACAAACTCCACCACAGATCAAATTAGACAGCTTGTACTTTCCTCCTTTTTCCTCATTGGTCAAACCGTTCAAATTTAAAGGAACACTTCACCCAATCAGTATTTTTTTTTGTATTATTATATAATATTATGGCATTTATTAATATTTTTAATTAGCCTTTTTATTTTCAGAAATTGCATTTATAATTTGTAATTTGTATTAATAATTAGTTTTAGTGATTTTAATACTTCACTCTTTCTTCACCAGCGTTTTTTTTTTGCCAGCCACCACCAGCATTTTTAAAAATAATTTTCACAAAATTTTCATGGCCCACAGAATATTTAGTTGTATTCATATCTGAACATGCAATGTGTCAAAAGAAAGAATAGGGCCTCTGCTTTTAAATCAACAAACAAACAAACAAAAATTTTAAAAACTTTATGCATTCTTTTTTTAAAGAGCAGGTCATATGGTATTTTAAAGTGTCCTGATATTGTGTTGGAGTCACCTACAACAGGTTTAAATGCATCTAAGGTCAGAAAACATTGTAATTTTCTCAGAATATACATTTAATATTACAATAATTTTTCAATGATTACGAAAGGATTCGTTAGAAGCAGTTCTGAGCTTAAGGTCTGTAAACTCCTCCCTTACATAAGCCTACTCTGCTCTGATTGGTCAGCTGGCCAAGTCTGTTGTGATTGGTCTTTCCATATACAATGCGTGTCAGAAATAAAACGGCAATTACCATAATTAATTTTTTGCTCCAGAGGGTTACTTGTAAACAAAGATGCTATACGGTTACAAAAATAGCATCGATATTACCTTATCAATTCGAGCTCGAGTCCGAGGATGATACCGATGCAGTCGCTCAACCGAAAACTCCATCGCAAGCATGATTTGATGAGGGCGTTTCTAGCGGAAGTGTTTGTGGGCAGGTCAGAGAGTTCGTATTTTGCGGGATTATGCAAATGTGTTACCTTGTGACGTATATATGTAACAGGCAGAAGATTCGAAAATATGACGACTCGTTAAGGCGGTTCAGAGGCGACTCATTCTTTTGAGAGACAATATCTTCATTTATCATGCACTTTTTTGATTAACAACTTTGCAGACTGTTTACGTTGAACAATAGCTATGTTACAAACTGCAAAAAAGACATTTTTCAAAAACCCATATGACCTGCTCTTTAATCAACACTTGAAAGTGGGTGAGTTTCATAAAAAAGCACCATTTTGTTCAAAAAGCTGAGAAAACCACTTTATTGTTCTAGATTAGATTCAGATTGATGATCAAAACATAGATGGAGTAGATCACTTTCATCCCCCCCCAAATGTTCACAGTCCTAAACCACTTCCTAGATCGACATTTTATTCACTAACGTTTGGCAGTTTTGATTTATATGCTGTTTAAGACCTGATGATCGTGTTATTTTACATATTCATCTGCTTACATATGCAATCGCTTGTTTCTGCTTCTTCTTCTACGTGTTTTGATCCTGAGATTCAATACTTGTTCAGAAAATGTGTAATAGTGCCTCCTACCATATAACAGTGAAAACACACAGAAATGACGGGAAAGCGTTGTCTCACTGATGGAAAATTCCATAAATGGCGGGAAAGAGTTAATAATTAATTTTAGAATTTTAGAAATGTTAATACTTACATTTATTTAAATTAGTTAGCAACAGTTATAATTTATTTTTTTTTGTTTTTTCAGCTAATATTACAATACCCTGTCCTAACCAGATGTGATGCGATAAGACTCCAGCAACAAGTAATTCATTTGTCCACAACAGACTACAATATGGCTACAATATCAATCAAAAATCATAGCCAGTCAGAAGGGTGTATGGCCAGTCTCTCTTTGCACTATCTAACTCATAATTATTAAACCATTTTAAAATTATTAAAATACATACTGAGTGACTGATACCATTTTTGTCTTGGAATACGCTTGTCGGTTCACAATGAGTTCACAGTTTTAATGTTTATGTTTCCTTTAATTTATTTTTAAGATCTGAAGTAAAATATTCATTGTTGCTTTCAGTAAGGCTATAAAGGTGACACAAACTAACATTAAATAAGCACATAATCAGAACCTGAAATTATTATTGTCATAGTTTGTGTGTTGTTGTTCCAGCCACGACGTCACATAAATACAAATAATTTCTAAAATAGAATTTGCTGTCATTCATCTTGTATCTCCTTCACGGCTGGTTAAGACAAAAACTCCTAAAAAAAAAACCTTTAATCAAGTGCATCTGGTTACAGTGTAATATTATTCCGATTTTATTAGATTTCAACTTTACTTCAAATAACGCAAACATGTTTTAGTGGTTTTAGCTTTGATTAACAATATCAACACTGCACCTATAATTACAATTCTGCCATTATTTGCTCGCTGCCATCAGTTGTTTTTCACTGATAATTTCCACCTCCACTGCAGCTCTCAAATCAAATATGGCGCAAGCTATTCTGGTTTTATGAAACACCTGGTTATGAGACACTGGAGAACCAATAATGTTTGATGTTATTGATGTCCAACCTGGAACATAGATGCCAAATTTGACTTGAGAGCTGCAACGGAGTAGAGGATTATCAGTGAATAAGAGAGTTCTTCACTTCAGTTGACTAAAAATATAGTGCTGAAAGGAACACTCCACTATTTTTTGAAAATAGGCTCATTTTCCAACTCCCCTAGAGTTAAACAGTTGAGTTTTACTGTTTTCGAATCCATTCAGCCGATCTCCGGGTCTGGCGGTAGCACTTTTAGCTGTAGCTTAGCATAGATCATTGAATCTGATTAGACCGTTAGCATCTCGCTCAAAAATGACCAAAGACTTTCTATATTTTCCCTATAGTTTTAAACTCGATATAGTTTATAGTTTTAAAAAGCCTAGAAAATCACAACTTTTCATTTTCCGTCGGTCTTAGTACACGATGTAACTACAGAAGAGTCTAGTTTAAAACTATAGGAAAAATATAGAAACTCTTTGGTCATTTTTGAGCGAGATGCTAATGGTCTAATCAGATTCAATGATCTATGCTAAGCTAAGCTAAAAGTGCTACCGCCAGACCCGGAGATCGGCTGAATGAATTCGAACACGGTAAAACTCACCTGTTTAACTCTAGTGGAGTTGGAAAATGAGCCTATTTTCAAAAATAGTGGCGTGTTCCTTGAAGTTGTACAGACCATTTCTATGGTGCCTTTTGTCAGCTTGTGGTCACTATGAATTGTTATTATCATGGAAATAACAGCATACAGGACTGGATCAACATGAATATAAGCAAATAATGAGAGATTTGTCATTTTTGGGTGGCTATCTCTTTAAGAAATGCACCCAAACTGTATTAAATCTATGATTATTAACTCTGTCTCAAACGATCCTAAAGCTAGAGAAAGAAACAGCCCTGAGCTGAGCTCTGTTTTGAAACTCACTCTGTAATCATGTCACTATCACAGGATAGTGGTTATTTACCTGAAATGTTCAATTTAACTGTGCGCTGTGGCTGGTGCAATCTAGAGGGAGTTCACAGCTAAGACCAAACTGATCTGAAAGGTTCATTTGATAGTGTCAAGTTAAGAGATGAGGCTTCCCAATCCACACGGCTATTCACTACAAGCCCAGTCCTTTTTAATTCTACAATGATAAGACATAGAATTTAGAAATTGGAAACATGCTTAGAAGGATACTCATAATCTTTTTGCTTTAAGCCTTTTCATTTCTTAATGATAAAAGACTTTTAAATTATACCACACAATCAAGCAAACATGCTGTGCAGTTTAAACTGTGTCTGATTTCAATAAGATTCAGAACCGTTCAAAAGTCTGGGGTCAGCAAGTCTCTTACGCTCACAAAGGCTGCGTTTATTTGATTAAAAATAGTTAGAACAGTAATAATTTGAAATATTATTTCTTTTTAAAATTGTTTTCTGTTTTAAAATGTAATTTATTCCTTTGATACAAAGCTGAATTTTCAGCATCATTACTCCAGTTTTCAGTGTCACGTGATCCTTCAGAAATCATTCTGATATGCTGATTTGCTGCTCAAGAAACTTTTCTGATTATTATCAGTGTTAAAAACAGTTGTGCTGCCTAATATTTTTCTGGAAACGGTGATAGTTTTTTCCCCCAGGATTCTTTGATGAATAGAAAGCATTTATTTGAAGTAGAAATCTTTTGTAACATTAAAAAAAGTTTTTACTGTCACCTAGGCATGGGACAATAACCGGTTTCAGGGTATACCACGGTTTGGAAAAGTCCAAAACCACTAATACCGTTATACCGTTCCTGCGGTATGTGCAGTTTTTTTACTTGTCGTCAAAGACGGAAAGTGCAGGACTCCCTCAGTTGTGTGCAGCGAAGAGCATAACGAGTCACACGACCCCTCCCCCTCGGGCCCCTCCGGTTAGTGCGAGCAGTCAGTGAGAGTCATCTGTGTGTGGGATGGCCGAAGGAGATGAATCCCTGGAACTTTTTCCCCCGTCGAAAAAGACGAAGTCTGTCGTATGGGAATTTTTCGGGTAACGTAGACTAACCATGTTCCGTACACAACGGTGTTCCATACAGATGACGTTTTAGCTCCGATCGCTAAATAAATACTTCCAGGTCGAACATAAACTATATATCTGTGCCATCTTCATTTCTCCCTCTTTCAACCCCGATCAAGACAGAGACCCACCCGCCGTTTGTTTCAGTGTTGAAATACTATTTGGCTTGCTACCGAGGCAGATGACATGGCTAATTAACTAGCTAACGTCAACTAGTTTCCTCCCTCACGTTACTTCACAGAGTGAGGAATAGCAGTCTAAAGTATGTACTGTACTTGTCTGTGATTTAGTACAATAATTAAATTTAGCTGGTATCACGTCTATACTTTTAAGCCTCCTGCCCTTGTTTACATCTGTTCAAAATCAGGACATTTCAAAAACAAACTGTTGTACGGAGAGACCGTGTGTGTGACAGTCGCGCTCTCTCTTTCCTTATGTGTGTATGTGCACACATCCTCGTACCTCACCACTCCAAACTTAATCCGGGAAAGGTGAACATTCCTGCATCATAACTTGGACTGAAAGATGAATGTGTAGAAAGTGAGCATGTCTCCAAAAACCTTGTTGAGCTCCAGGTTTAATGACTGCATGTTTTATTATTTTTTTTATTTTTGTTTTTACAGAAATTATGTTTTGATTATATTTTTGATTATTGAGCTGCAGGTTTAGGCTCACTTAAGTGACTCCTTTTTTTCTTTCATTTATAGGGATTTTTTTTTTTTTTACAGAAAATAATTGATTTATGTTCTGATTATTGTTGAGCTGCAGGTTTAGGCTCACTTAAGTGACTGCATTTAATTAAGAATAATTTAATTATTTATTCTAATTATTTAGCCTGACATGTTTACTGTTCCAAAATGTTCTATATGTTTCTTAAAAATAAAATCTGTTCAGTGGAAAAAAATATTTTTTTTTACCCAGACATTTAAAAATAACATATTTTAGAGCTGTAATCGCAATACCGTGATACCGCGAAACCGTGATATTTTTTTTTATCTAAGGTTATCATACCGTCAGAATCTCACACCGGCCCATGCCTACTGTCACCTGTGGATTAATTAAATTAATTAATTATATTCAATTAATGCATCCTTACTGAATAAAAGTAATGATTTCTTTAATAAAATGTAGCATATATAATGTAATGTACTTATATGATGGCACAGTTTTTTACGTTAAAAGAGACAAGCAAGTTGCTATATGTTTTATAATTTTATATAATCTATTAACTACAATATTTGTTGGTTTTTGTATGTTACCTTTTACATTTTTGCTGATTAATGATGATTTTATTTCATTTTTATTTCATTATATATATTTTTTTTTTTTAATGTTTTTTTTTTTTTTTGTAATTCTATAATATGCATTTATTGGCAGGCTCCACTGCGACAACTTACACCATATAGTGTGACAACATGACCTGAGCCATGTTATCCAAAAGGTCAACGTGTGTTTAATGAACTGTATGTCCTTTTTTTCAAAGGGCACACAGAAATAAATCCACCCTGAAAATACAGACAGCCGTAAACACTGCTGTGACAACTAGCCCCGGTCTCCCTTACAAGTGTGCGAACACACCGTATAATGTATTATTGACAGAATTAGATTATATATTGTCCTCTCACCTTATACTGTACAATACATTCCCGTTTTTGGAGATCCTCAAAAGCTTGTTGTCAGTAGTAACCTCGTGGAAATTGGCTCCCTTTTCATTGGCAAAGAACAGATCAGGTTTCCAAATGGAGTCCAACATGGAGGGATCAAGGTCAAGGGAGTCATCGGGATATTCGCTGTAGGCCAGCCGTGGGTCGTTCCACTGCTGTCTCAGGAAAATGTTCACTCTGTAATCCTGTTGGGCGCACAAAGACAGCCATGTCAATAGATCAGAGGTGAGGAAGCAAGCACATTTAATCAGCTTCAGGAACCTGTGAAGCTCCACAAGAACATGCTTTTTTTTCTTCTAATATTAGTCTAAGTAAATTTGGTGTTCTCTCAGTATACATTTTGCTTGAGATAATTGTTATCCATGCAGGCAGACAGGTGAGATGGCCAGTGCTTAAAAGCAGACACCGTAAAGCAGTGGCATT
Organism: Sinocyclocheilus grahami; assembly: GCF_001515645.1. Taxonomy (NCBI): domain Eukaryota; kingdom Metazoa; phylum Chordata; class Actinopteri; order Cypriniformes; family Cyprinidae; genus Sinocyclocheilus; species Sinocyclocheilus grahami. The sequence continues at coordinate 104,036 of NW_015506312.1, read as the reverse complement.
TCGCCCCAACACGCTGCCATAATTGTCCATTCTTCTCCAAAACAGGCATGCGGTCATATCATTTCAGGGAGAACATTAAACTGTCTGGGCACTAATGTACCTTGGGATGATCGGCACGGCACAAAATATAGTGGATGACCTTTGCAATGGCAATCAGCTTCAACATGCAAGGACATTTCAGCGCAATTATCCTAATGTAAGGTGACCCAAGACTTTCGAAATATTTTGATGGAGGAGAATCATCTGTCTCAGGCTATTACATTTGCCTCTCGGAGAGCACAGCCACCATAGCACGGGAAAAGAACAAGTCCCATCGATTTTACTATGTCAATATTTTTCCTTTATGATAAACAGCCCACGGATGCAAAATGAACCCTGCAAAAACAACAGAGCGATACATAGCGGCTTCATTACCGGTAGCAGGTGTCTCTCAGGTGTTATGTAAACACATCTGTTCTCCTCGGCAAATGCACATTATACTCATTTAACGTCACGGAAATTCACGCATATATATAGCAAAATTAGTCTAACTTTTTGCTCTTGTCTACTGCAAATATCTGACATCCATTACTACAACCAAACAGGACGCCAGCAGTCGAACGCTTCAAACATACAGCAAGTTTCCGACAGAATGATTTTGCAAACAAGCGAGGAGTGGGCGCACATTCATCAGCTTTTTTTCTGATTTGATTTCTCTAGGCTAAGGAGAGTGATTTATGGCAACAACCCACTCATAATGCGATTCAAGCCCAAGGCCAGATCCTATCCTGACGGTGACATATTAGAAAAAGTTTGCACGACTCTCGCGCGCCCAACTCTGCTAACAAATGACGGACGTTGAAATGTACACGTTCGCTTTCGTGCTTCCTCAAGAAAATGAAAGAGCCGGCGAGCTAATTAAATAGCCACTCGCCTCTCCCGTGGGCCCCCCGTGCTTTACAAAACAGGGTAAACAATTAGGACAGTGAAAGGCTGGGGGGAACGCCCGTCTCAATAGTGGCCGGAGTCGCTCAGATCTTTACTGGATGAAACATTGTTCTCGGCTGCCCTATAAGCGCTAAAGATTTATCGATATGGCTGGCGTTACCTGCTCCTGCCCCACCACCTCACCGCCGCTTGCTCAGTGTGAACACGAGCATGAGCAACTCGGATCAATTCCGCTGCTTATAGAGGAAAGAAAGAGTGGAAAGCGCTGCATTTGTTCTGCTTGAGGGGCTTCTGCAAGCCACTGAAGTTTTGGAGCTGCTCAGCTGGTGCCAAACATGAAATCTTGGCATTACTTAGTTTTGTGCTCATCAAGGCTCGAAAAAAGTATGACCTTCACCAGAACAATGTTTGGAAATTTTTTCATTGCTTTTGCAACCATCTAGCAATGCTTGGACATTGAAAACACATTAAAAACAGCATGGTTCAAGAGGTAGTTACGGGCATATAATCAATATTATCAATGGGTTCACATATTCAATTCACCATCTTTTCATTACTATGCAAAGAGTGATCACATAAAGCATCAGGAATGATAACTATATTAGCCTCGGATGATAATGGTCTGTTTATTATATGCTCGTGCTGCAGTTTTGTTGCCTGCCGCTTGAAATTCTCAAGCTGTTTAAAGCAAGATGGATTCTGATTCGGTGTCAATGATTTTACTGTTCATCAGTTGAAAAAAAAACATTCTGAAAGTGATTCCAACAATATTGTTTATCTGTGTCGTTATTGTATAAAAAACCAAGCCATCATTTATTTAAAATACATTGATTTCATACTAAGTATACTTCAAATCCATTAACATATTTTTTTTCACATATCACTTAATACTGATGTAAAATTTCTGAGTATTTCTTTATTGCACAATGCACATTTCTTAATATTATGCCTAAAATGTGTTTTAATATCACTATTAATAAGGACTGTATGATCTTTGTATGATATCTTTAAATGCAAGGTATTTAAAGTGTACCTGAAGTATACTTGCAACAGTCGAAAATACTTCAGTGTATCTTTAATTGGTCCTCAGCACTACTTTGCACAATTAAAGTGCATTAAGTACAAAATTAGTTGTTCCAATTCAGCAGACCTTAATTATACCAGTTTAGTATACCAAAAGTACAATTGAAGGGTATTTGTATTAAGCACATAAACACTTAAATGTATTTGTAGTATACTTAGCACAAAATAAATGTATTTAAAAATAAATTTTATTATATATTTTTTCACTCAGGTATAGTGTGGAAATTCCTATTTCCACAGAATTAGAATGATTATTCAAACTTTATAGTTATCGCCCTTGTTGTGAGTGGTACGGAGCCCCAGACATGACATGCAGGAAAAAATATTCATGTTGTGGCCACGAATTAACAATTTGTGATTTACTAATTCGCTCTCTTCTTTTAAGTTAATCATGAGCATGTTTTACTAATTTGTTAGCTCATTTTAGTGAAATCGTGGGTACGTTTTACTAACTCCTGTCCGCAATTTCATAAACCCATTGTATTTTTTTGCATAGTGAGAAAAGACTATTGCTGCTGTTATGAATAAAGTATGACAGGACTGTAACAGAGATATAGCCTGCTCACATAGAGGGTGCAATAGGCTATTCACATATCATTCAACAGAACGTATTAGCAAATTGTGCGCACAATGCACTTCAAACGAGGTAACGAATTAGTAAATAGTGCTCAGGATTTACTTAAAAACAAGGTGATGAATTAGTAAGTCATGGGAACTAATTGTTAATTCGTAGCCACAATAATAGAAATATTTTTTCCTACATGTCAAGTCCGTGTTAACCCTGTGGTCCAAAAGTCTGGGACTACAGTTAAAATCTGGATTAAAAAAAAAAGAACAAATGAAAATTAAGCTAATCAAAAAAAAAAGAGAAAAAGAAAAATAGAATCACAAAAAATTCTAGGGTTGCATCACTTTAATCAATATACTCACCATTGTTGTTTCAGCAATGGATCCAAAACTGTTAATAAAAATGTTGCATGTTACGTTCACAGGTGGACCTGTGGGAGAAGACAAAGGATAGAAAAACAACAAATAAGTTAACTGATACTGATCAAATTAAACAAGTTATCCTCTAAATTTTAATCTTACCAAAACATATTCTTTATTAAGAAATAATAACCAAAACTTACCTGCTTACTGCTAAATAAGCACATTGCCATTGACATAAAGCATGTAAATCTTATTTTTAAGATATATGCATCATCTTAGCATATAAAACAACTCCATTAAAATATGGAGTAAAATGATTTATACAGGATGTTGAGGTGAGCCTTCTGTAAAGACAAAGACCGGCGGTTTTATTATTGGGACAAGGCAAGCCACTGTTCCTCCAATTTATGTTTTAGAAATATTATAAGTAAATCTCTTATGCTGGTGCACAAATGAAAGCCTGCAGTCATAGAGAGGCTAAACCGAAACCATACATCTGCATACAAAGAACCAAGCGATCCATCGCATATGGCTCTGTAAACACAGAAAGGGGGATATTCTGAGTGACACGGCGCTCATGGCCTCGTAAAGACCCTGTCAGGCTTCTTCAGACTTCTGATTTAGTTAGATCCAGAGCTGCTGAACAGCATGGAGAAACCCTGAACCCCATTTCTCTGCCTGCTGACGAGCCACACGCAGCATCCTAAGGTGCTGAATGAGTAGATTACTGCAAAGAAACATATTGCAATCTGCAAAGTCTGGCGAAATGTATTAGTCATTCTATAAAGGCTGCACATTTCTCCTGAAGTGTAACCCCCAAGAAAACCATTACCTGGAAATAAATCCACCTTACATGTATGATTTGACAAAATTATACAGCATATAGCATTGTGCCATCAGAAATGTTTTAATTGAGAAATAGTCCTTAGGGTAGCGCCATATATCATTTTTTTGACAGGAATGAAAAGGAGGCTATGAGGGATAGAAGTACATACTCCATAAAACAGTTGTGAAAAATGAGAATTGTGAAAATGACATGATATAGGACTTTCATACAGTGTGTGAAATTGTAAAGACTGTAATCCAACCCTTCACTGCATAGTTTTCATCTGCGTTGAATTCAATACGGTGCCTAGCCTGACTAAGGGTTATATCTCCCTTACAAACATTAACCATGGTTTGATTGGACAAACATTTTATGGTCCCACGCCTTCCACAGATGATAGAAATACATATAGACCATATGGACTTTCAACCAGCAGCATAATGTAGCGTCTGGAACACTCCAACACACAATATATATTTTGTTAGCTAGATTTCACAAATACTTTGTAACACCCCAGGACGCCAAACAAGACCCTGGTTTCATGGTAACCCGATACATTTACAACCTTGTGGAATGCGTTGTGCCATCAGAAATGTTTTAATTGAGAAATAGTCCTTAGGGTAGCGCCATATATCATTTTTTTGACAGGAATGAAAAGGAGGCTATGAGGGATAGAAGTACATACTCCATAAAACAGTTGTGAAAAATGAGAATTGTGAAAATGACATGATATAGGACTTTCATACAGTGTGTGAAATTGTAAAGACTGTAATCCAACCCTTCACTGCATAGTTTTCATCCGCGTTGAATTCAATACGGTGCCTAGCCTGACTAAGGGTTATATCTCCCTTACAAACATTAACCATGGTTTGATTGGACAAACATTTTATGGTCCCACGCCTTCCACAGATGATAGAAATACATATAGACCATATGGACTTTCAACCAGCATAACATAAAAATGATTTTGAACCAAATCACCTACTCTGACTTTAAATGAGAATTCAGCTGCCTATACTATTTAAAATAAAGATTTTAAAAGGCTTGTGTTTGTTTTTTGCTTTTTTTGCAGCGAATGCCATAGAAGAATACTTTCAGTGAACAGTTCTTAGGCTGATGATACACGGGGCAACTTTTTGAGCAATGTTGCCGCCAAGGGGCAACCAGATGGGACACGGGCCCACGACCGATCTAATAGACACTTGTTATCCATTCTCAATGGGAAAGTGCCCAAGCAACATTGCTCAAAAAAGTCGCCCCGTGTATGATCAGCCTTAAAAGAGCCTCTTTCTACTAAAGAACCTGGAAATGTTCTATGGATGTTAAAGGTTCTTCATGGAACCATAGATTCCAATAAAGAACCTTTATTTTTAAGAGTGTGTCTATTGAACCAGCATTTGCAGGCAATTAACTAGGTTTGGAACTGGCTCAAATTGTAGCACATTATCTGGCAGATCCTGTTTGAGCCTCTATACAATGTCAGACCCCATAGTTCCTTGCTCTTGGCTTTTTTCTTCCACTGGGTATCATACCGGCTGTAATCATTTGTCTGTTCTTGGCTTTCCTTGCTGTATGTGACGCAGCGCAGAGGAAATCTAATGTCCTCACCCCCACTGCAGTTCATTTGTGAGCCCAGCCTCCAATAAGGAGAGAAGCGAGAGCAAGACAGAGCTCATTAACTGTCAGGAAAGGGTGAGTCATCGCCAAGAATGACATGTCTTTGCCAAACAATCTCGCCCTGCTCTCCTAAGAGCAGCTCACTGCAGAGGGAAGCAACCGCCAGCGAAGGGACGTTCGGGTTATTTATAAATTTTTTTACTCAGCTGTCTTTCCCATCGAATCAGACCTTAATTTCTGAGCCGTGCCTCCGTCCTCGTCTCATAGAGGTGATGGTAGTTTAGAAGCCTCACACGTTTCCCTGCACTTCTCTTTATTGAACAAACACAAGCAGGACACACGAGTCGCAAAGATCAGCCTGGTCTTTCCCAGAGACCAACTCATGAGAGAAAGTAAGGGAAGAGCGTTTTTTGGTACTGTATTGACGTTGAACAATTAAGTATTTATGAAGAAAAGAGAGACATTCAGAGAGTCATTACTGTGATGAATTTTGTGCATAAACATAACAATCATTAATCAAAAGTCCCCTGGGTAAGTATAACCTCTTTAGAGCACCCATAAATTACTAGCTTGCCACCAAACACAAAAAAACTGTGAGCCGAGAGACCAATTACTTCTTCATAAACCAAACAACCACAACTCATCTTTACAGTTACCGGTCTATAATCATTCATTAACAAGGTCCATGTCCAAACTGATCAATAACAGAGTCCATCTCTTTACCTAGCAGCAACTGGAGAATGATAAAAAGCCATCAGTCTGTTTTACGCCAGTCAGCTGGTGGGAAAATGGCGAACGAGATGTCGTACCCGGAGGACACTCTCAAAACAGATTTATTACAAACAACGGACACTTAAGATGCCTCCCAGGTAAGTGGACCACCACAAATGAAAGTGTCTGATATAAATAAAGAAAGCTTAATGATATTGCTCATGTTAAAAATCGAGCTGCTCTCAGCAGAAATACAACGGCACTGAGGCTTTAAATATTTATATGGCTTCGGCAGTACCTATAAGGTCTTGGCAAGGCAGCTTGCGATTGGAGTGAGATCTACTGGTAACAAAGGGACAGCAAAGTGCCCTACCGGCTTTTCCATGTTAGCACACCAGGGCAAATGTCAAGGGTTTCCTCTTACTCCTCATGCGCTGACATCCGGGCTGATGCCGAGTAAATCTATTGACATGGGGCAATTTTCAATTTGCGCTGCTCTAGTTACACTGACATGGTAAAAAAAGGTGTTAAGCTCCAGTGAAGGAGCTGAGCTTCTTTAGGATGAGTGAACTGGGAAAAAACAAATAAATCATGTTGCTACATAATCCAAAATCCATTTCTATTGAGAGTTTGGTGTTCGATGTGGTGATGGTATCAGTGGGGATATCTTCAAGTGTGATTTAGTGCACACCAAAAACAACACACTCACACTAAATTTTTTTAGTACTTAGAATATAGCAAGTAGAGTAGATTTATAATACATATACGTATACAGTATAGAATACTACAAAAAGAGAATATAGTATAGATTACTACAAAACTGACAGAAATAATAGAATACTATACAAAAACAGAACATAGTAAAGTTTACTATAAAAAAATGGCAAAATATATATTGTATACTACAAATAAGGAACAGTATTTTGAACACCAAAAATACAATATAATACAAGAATGCTAAAAAACAAAAACACAGTATAGTATACAATAGTATTATACTACTACTAAACACTACAATACTACAGAAAATAGTGTAAAACAGTACAACTTAAAAAAAAAACTGAATATACAAAAATAGTACAAAACAGAATACTACAAAATAAAGAATTGAATAGTACACAAAAATAATAATATACTGGACTACTACTAAAAAATCTGTATAGACTAGTAAAAAAAATACTACAAAAATGTAGCACAGAATACTACAAAATAAAGAATTGAATAGTATAAAAATAATAATATACTGGACTACTACTAGAAAAACCCTGTATAGACTAGTAAGAAATATTACTACTACAAAAAACAAACAATGTAGCACAGAATAGTACAAAGACAGAATACTGCAAAATAAAAAATTTAATAGTATACAAAAAGAATAATATACTGGACTGCTACTAAAAACTGTACAGAATAGTGTAAAAAACAATGTAGCACAGAATAGTAAAAAACTGAATTCTACAAAAGAAATTGGTATAGAATAGTACACAAAAACAGAATGCTATATTAGACTATAATTATTAAACAAAAACAACATTGTATAAAATCTTACAAAACACAAAATACTATAATAACAACAGAATACTATATTAGACTTCTAAAACAACAATATGATATAGAATATTACAAAAACAAAATACTATTTTAGAATACTACAGAAGCAGAACATAATATAGAAGAGTAAAGCAGAATACTATATCAGAATATAGTATAGGATATTACACAAAAACAATACACTATGGACTAACATTAAAAACAGAATTATAGTAGAGTAGTACAAAAATAGAATACAAAAAACAACAGAATATAGTATTGAATAGTACACAAAAAAACAGAATGCTACACTAGACTAATACTAACACAGAATATAGTATAAAATAGCAACTAAAAAAATACTATTTTAGAATTCTATAAAAAACAGAGTAGTAAAAAATATTACTACAAAAACAAACAAAACATTCTATGCATAAAAAAATGCAATATAGCGCAACAAGCCCTGAAATGTGTTAGCAAAGGACAACTACAAAACAACAATTAGCAAAAGAGCCTGCCTAATGAAAATAAAGAGCAGCTACATGGATCCCTGACTGAAACATCATTTTATATTCCATGTGTTTTCTACTTAAAACTATGGAGCCCCGCACATGACATGCAAGAAAAAATAAATAAATCGTGTGCACGATTTACTAATTAGTTCCCTCGATGTACTAAAACGTGCACACAATTACTATTTCGTTCTCTCGATTTGCTAATTCGTTCTCTCGATTTGCTAAATAGTTCCCTCGATTTGCTAAATTGTGCGCACAATTTACTAATTTGTTCTCTCGATTTATAAATTGTGTGCACGATTTGGTTTTTAAAAAGCCTTTTTCCAAAAAGTACATCTGGAAAAAGGGGGGGTCGTCTTATAATCAGGGTCGTCTTATATTCGGGCCAATACGGTAGTAGGCTAAATCGTGCACACAATTTACTAGATCGTTTCCTCAACTGAGTTTTTTCAGATGTATTTCCAAGAAAAAAACATCGTCTTATATTCGGGTCAATACGGTATTTTTTTCCTGCATGCCATGCGCGGGGCTCCGTATAAAACAACCCATTCCAACAAAACCAAATCCGGATTGAGCAGGAGTCACAGCCATCCATCACTCCAGGTTCGGTTCAGCTAGAGGCGACCCTAACCATTAAGGGGATTGTATTAAAATTCATAAGAGTCGGACAGCGGCGGAAAGAGATGCCCGTGCAGTGACAGCTAGTTTCAGAGAGAGTGTCTAAGTTAGCATTGTCACATGCCTATAGGTAATGACACACTGCTAAATTACCAGGATCTCTTCCTGCCCCTGAGGCTAGCATCACTGATAGGGGAAACATGACAGCCTTGGAGGAGAGAGGCTGGAGAGAGACATAAATCAATAGGAGGGCTGAGGCTCCGAGTCCAGAATGGAGAATGAGTCGACTACAGTTTGATTACACTGGATTACCTGGTAGCTGCGGCCGCAGAAGTCATGAGATAAAATGGTCAATATCGCAGTAAAATTGATTCACACTGAGGTTAACTGATGGTTTTAACGATATGAGAGACTGTGTCAATTGTTTCATTATACAGAGCAGCTATGCGTATGTAATAATAAGATTAGAGATAAGAAGAAAATTAGATTAATGTGATGAGTCTCTATTAAACGGACCAAAGTCTCGGCTGGGCTAGCGATGGCACTGAACTACTTAATGTCCAATCCAGAATTCTATTGAAATGCTATTGGGGTTATTTACATATTTCAGATATTTAATAATCATACCAGTGTTGATAATAACTAGCTAGAAGTAGGGACGATGGTAGCAGATTTTATTTTCAAAATAGTGTCATTTTTCCATTAATTAACAAGCACTTGTTAATAAGTTGTTATTATATATGTCAAGTTTAGTTGACAAAATGCTAAATATGCGTTTAAATCTGTTTTTATGAGCAAACAGAGGTAATAATCAAACATGCTCTGCTAGAAATGTCTTTCTCTTTCAAATAAAGTTAAATCTTTATTTAAACAAGTCTGTTCGGATTATTTATTTTAATAAACCTGATAAAAATTATTAGTTTGAATCATCATTCAGTTTTCAGGCATTTAACATCCTCTTTGTGGATATATATATATATATATATATATATATATATGGCTAAATGCATTTTTGATTCAGTTTATAGATTGTTTATATGGTTATATATGTAAGTTTGATGCTGTTACACTAATTGCTAATATTGCTCTTTTAACTTATAAACTGATTATAACCTGATATATATATATAATTTCTTATATTGCAGTATATACACATTTCATTGTTTGCATAGCTGGTAGTTTAGCTAACTACTTTTCCAAAAGAATAGCTTGATTTTAACATTTAATTGTGATTAAAAAAACATTATTAGCTTAAAATTGCTCCTCTAACACAGAATCCTACATTCTGTGGTTATTATGAAAACAAAAAACAAACTGAGTAACATAAAAATTGTAAGGAAACTAAATGTTGCAAAGTCATATTTCCTTGCGACTTGAAAATGAACTGGTTCCTCACTACATTGAGCTGTATATTGGATGTGTAAATGACTTAGAAATCAAATGTGTGCAATAAAAACAACCCCACTCGGAACCATTGCATCCCCAGCAAATTAAAAATCATAAGCAAAGACATCTACAACCCGCTGCTTCAAGCAGCAACCTTTACATGGCCATGCCTAATTGTGTTTTAAGGTGCCAAGGCTTGAAAAACTCAAAAAGAATATGACTAATAACTAACATTATGAGCATGGTTCTTAACACACTGCTAATATATGCATACAATACACATTAAACACACCACAGACATATTTTACAGCACACCATTAGCTAGCAGTAATCTCAGCTGGGATAAATGATGATTAAACATTGTGCGATAAATGCAATATAACACTGTAGTAATATGATTTGTGGGAACTAGAACACTGGAGCCGTGACAAACACCTAGAAGACTTGACATTAGTCTACATAAAGAGCGTGAGCTGTATATAATGCCTTTAATAAAGCTAAATAACCAGGCTCTAATAAGAATCTAGCAGCAGCGTGCGGCCCACAGGACTAAAACTGCATCTCTGCAGCCCCAATACTCACAAAAACAACATTACATGCAGTATGGTAATGACTGTACATCAGAATCAAATATGATATTATTTAAATGCAATATGTGAAAGCATGGCTGGTTATCTAAAGCAACAAACTTTGATAAGATTTGATGAATAACAGAGTGTCAACCTTTTTTTTTTGTTCAGTCAGGTGTATAAATTCATTTGCTTTCCCAATTTAATTATAATTTAAGCCAAGATCAGAAGAAAAATCAATGGTGCACAGATAAAAAGCATGCCCGGCTACACAAAGGGATGCATTGGCACTAAATAGTGGCAGTCAACAAGCTCCAAAGCTAAATCAACAACTGGAGGCTACATCCAAAATTAAATAAATACTCATTTCCACAGCAAAATCAAAAGAAAGCTAAATAATAATTAAATGCATGCTATTTTGCAAATGTCCTGACTGAAGCCCAATAACTCTGATCCTCCCACCGGTAAATAAAGGTCAAGCAATGATACCCAATTATACCACAAAGTAAACTAAAACCACTAAAGCCATGTGAATGTGTCATTTGGTGTTAGCATGCCATTTAATAAAAAAACAACAACAAAAAAACTGATGCATGTCTGATTGCATTAGTTAGGTTACTCTCAACCATTAACAAAACACACAGACATCTTTAACTCATTATATAATTTAGCCCTTTCTCAGATGTGATATCGCTCGGATTGCATGAATCAATATGCTTGTATAATCCTGGATAAATACAATGAAAGTACCTTTCTTGTGAGTACCATCTGATTTGGAGCCTTGTGGGTCTAATGAAAAAAAGATCAGGATTAATAACATGATATTCTAACAGCAAGATTTTTAGCTTTTTTTTTCTTTCTTTGCGGAACCAACAACAGAAAAAAAAAAACATAAGCAGCATGGCTCACTTATTCTACTTTACACTTGCCAACACTTTGTGCGTTGAAGTGTGTGGCAGGGAATATTGGGTGCTAAGGGCATACTAAGGGCAAGAGCAGGTAAGGAGGGATGCACTTATTCGTCCAAAACTTCAGAGCGGGCAGGACAAGAGGCAAAGCACTGAAATGAAAGAAAGGATGGGGGTTGCAATGCATATCTGGTCACGGGAGGCAAAATGCACTAATAGATGCAATACTCTAGAGAGAGGGAAAATGCAAAGACTACATGTCAAACTGGCTTCACTTTGAGTTTTGCACAAACTGTAAAATCATTTTCATGTAATTGTGGAGATTGAATTGATTTGCCTGGCATTGGGTTATAGGATTGTGCAATACAAAAGGAATGGGAACTTACTTTGGGAACTACAGCTCCCGCTTTTGTTTTTTTACAAAGAGAACCAATTTGGGGCATTTTCCCTACTGTTCAACCTAGAAAACATATGGCAGGTCACAGTGCACTATATTCCAGTCAGATTTCTCTTGTGATGTTCAACAGAACCATACAGAAAATACAACAACAGTGCATCTCTTATGCAGCTCTGCATGGTAATCACAAGGTTAAAGATGCTACTTATAAAACACTACCATGCACATGTGTGACCACAGATATCGTGTACAGTAATGCGCCACAGCGAATGCAGTACAGTCTATTCCGATGAGGTAACAGCATTGTGGGAGGTCGTCATATTTGTGTGTTACCCTAAACAGAAATCCCTCATCCAATGAATCCTAATTAACATACACAAACATGAAAGTAGACTTCAAAATCAGGCCATTCTTCTTCAGCCCAACCGCATGTTCACCAATAACGCAGACGCCGGCATAATCCAGGACTTCCCAAGAGGCTTATCCTTTGTGAAAAAGCTACGTTACCCATTCAATTCCTAGTCCCCATGACTCGGCATTGATTATCCCATCTAAAGCTCTTAGATAAATGGCATTAGCGGCAAATATTTTAGAGGAGCCCACTTCTATCGGTGCATTTCCTATTGAGAGGGGTCAGAGATAAAAAAAGGCATATTAAATTAATAAGAGAAAAAAAATTCTATTCATACTTTTAATTGAAAACCAATCTGGAAATGAAACAATAAATGGATTAAGTACACTGATAAATAAAATATTAACAATTATCTAAAGCCAATCTAAATTGAACCCTCTTGCACTGTAAAAATGTGTATATAAAACAAAGATCACTGGAGTATGTTTTATAAGAAAATACTATATCAGTCTTCTATTGATACTTTTAATTGAAAACCCATCTGGAAATAAAACAAATCGATTAAGTGCACTGATAACTAAATATTAACAATTATCTAAAGCCAATCTCAATTGAATCTCAATTTGTATATAAAACAAAGTTTATCGGAGTATGTTTTATAAGAAAATACTATTCCAGGCTTCAAAATTACACATTTAATTCACTGTGCGACTCGCTGTTTCTTTGTAATTAATTGTAAAATTTAAAAGCAATTTTTTTTCAGTGTGCAGACAGTGATAAATCGCTCTGAAGTTGCACCCAAGTTCAAACGTGAATAACAGAAGCTTTTAAATTAAATTTCCATGGATGATCGTCTCTGCGACCCTGTGAGAATTGGAACAATTTGTAGGCGTTGAGCTAAAACGTGTATGAAAAATTAAAATCACATCTAACCTTGCTCCATCTCGGTGTCATTTGATTGTTCTGTTGTGATGTTTCTGCAGGCCCCGCAGCCCACTCACTCTCTCTACCCATGAGATAAAAACGAAATTATCTAGCGTGATCCTGAGACGCTTCGTTACCCTCATGGTGGAAATACAGTTCATAGCATCTCTGAAAGCTTACAAAATCGTTTATAGCGGCCTCTTAAAGCAGCATATATTCTGTTACTCTCTGAAGACGGCAGATAAGTTATCCAGACATCGCATAAGAAACACTCTTGATCAGGATTTCAGTCATCTGTCATCATTTAAACCGAGTGAAAAGCATCAGTAGGTTCACCATTGCAGTTTGTATGTGAACGCTGCACCCCGACTCATTAGAGAATTCCCATTACTCCTATTAAAGTCCCATTAAGCATGTGCTGATAGCACCGAATTCACATCAAGCTCCGCCAGCTAATAAGGCTTCGCTTCTGCACTTTACATGAATGAGGAGGAGATGCAAAGAGGTAACAGAGACGTTCAGGACATCCAAAAAGAAAGTAAAAAAGCAATCTGTAAATATACCGCAGCAGATTGTATATTTACAAATGTACAATTGTCTCATCGGACACATTCATAAGCAAAGTGACATAGTAATCAGAAAGCATTACACTGATCATGACTGTAATGTGTGGTGGCAGCTCATTGGAAGCCGGGCGGGAGGGAGACTGCTGGTCTATGGGAAACCTCAGCCGATGATTGTGCTATTTGGGCGGAATCTGTAGCACCTCGTGGCTGTCGGCCTCATAGCTCCTCGCTGTGACTGATGAGAAGGGACAAGGTTAACGTGGGTACGGGAGGCGCAGCTGCACTCCAAACCATTCATCACTAGCAGCCGCAGATTGCAGCTCAAGCTAGCGGCCTGTCTGCGGACGAACAGTCCCCGCTCCTCTCAGGTTCACACGTCCCCACTTTGTTTAACGCAGCACTTTGATCTGTCAGCGAGCGCTACGAATTGGTCTATTGGAGGGAAGATGATTTTAAAAACTGTAATATCTGTGGTATCAAACGGAATTTGAAAAAAAGAAATCTGTCCTATGCGCTATTAGTCAAACAGACAGATAGTCCAAATTGAGCCAATGACACAGTGTTGAGCTGGTCAGGATGCATGATTATGCATACAATATGCATATTTTGGGGGGAATGCATATGAAACTGGTATAGAAGAAAGTATGGTAATACTGATCGGCAAGATTTAATTGGTTAACATTAGTTAATGCAGGTATCATGAACAAACAATAACTTTTTTTTAAAATAACTAATAATAATTTCAATATGCACTACCATTTAAAAGTTTGGGTTCAGTAAGTTTTACTTACTTATTAATAAAATTAATACTTCTATTTAGTAAGGACACATTAAATTGATCAAACATTTCAAGATCAGACATTTCAAATGTTATAAATATTTTTTTCCCTGATAAAAAGTATCACAATTTCCACAAAAATATGAAGCAGCACAACTATTTTCAACATTGGTCATTTCTGAACATGTGCCACTAAAGACTGGAGTAATGATTCTGAAAATTCAGTTTTATGTCACAGGAATAAATTACATTTTACAAAATATTTCATTAGAAAACAGTTATTTTAAATTATAATAATATTTCACAATATTACTGTTATTACTGTATTTTCGTGAGCATAAGAGACTTCGTTAAAAACACTAAAAAAAAAACTTTACATGGTTGTGTCAATATACTACCAATCATATTTGTTTATAATAATGTTCATTTATACAACTTGTTAAAAATGTGTATATAGAAATGAACATGGCGACACTTTACAATAAGGTTAATTAGTTAACTACTTTAGTTAACATGAACTAGGCATGAACAATACTTCTACAGCATTTCTTAGTAAATGTTAATTTCAACATTTACTAATGCATTACTAAAATCAAAAGTTGTGCTTGTTAACATTAGGCAATGCGCTGTAAATTAACATGAACAATGAACAACTGTATTATCATTAACATTTACAACGATTAATAAATACTGTAACAAATGTATTTTTCATAGTTTGTTTATGTTAGTTAATACATTAACTAATATTAATGAATTGAACCTTTATTGTAAAGTATTTCAACATGAAAAAATGACACACTTCAGCCTTAAAATACAATCTTATATAATTCAGTGACTGAAGAGATACACGTGTAAGATCTGAAAATATATCTATCCCGGTCCTAGCTGAATGGGGTGCCCCAAATATGCCAGGCTATGAGCTTTCCATTTTAAATGGTCCCAACTAAATCAGTTGGAAGGATTTCCCACAGCGAGTCCCAGTCATGATCAGTGTAATTTCTTCTCATGCCAGCACATTGGTTGCTTCAGGCAGTTCTTATGTTTTTCATTCCCTTTTTTCACTGTACGATCAAATTTGCAGGAGAGGCAGAGTAATCAGAGGAGGTGAACTCCTCCACACCATGAGCTGGAAAAAATGTCTTCTCACAGCAGATGCTGTTTAGGAGCGTTGGACCTTTAAATGTTCTCTCTCTGCTTTTTCCATCGAAATTTATGGAGAGATGCTGTCAGGCCGCTTGCTGTATGAATTTTAGGGATGCGGTCTATAGTGGAGCAGAGAAAACTGGCCGAGGACGCGTGAGCTTCCGGCTCAGAGTGCAGTTACACGCTTGACCTGACAGCCGTGACGATCCTTTGGATTTCATAATGTCTGGTCTGGTCATGTGACCACAGGGCCCATGTGCCCTCATGAAAAGAACTGAATGAATTACATAATGAGTTCACGAAAGAAGGCCAGTGTTTATTCAGACATCAGCTACTGGTTTTGTTTTTTTAATATAAGAATTAATGCATTCGATTTCTGGCAACTATAGTGTTTAAATTACACATCGAAACCATAACAACCTTGTTGTTTTTAAATGTGCTTTATAAATAAATAAATAATGAATGAATGAATGAATAACGGCAATGCCGAGTTCGTGATGTTGAGAATATCTGCTTCTTCAGGGTAAATTTAAGTGAGAAAGCAATCAGCCAACTCCGCAATATGACGCCGTTCACCATAAACAAGGTTGCAGCAAAACTCAGCAATCAGCAAAATGTAAGATGTCAGAAATCATTCACCATATCACAGCACTGACTGTCAACAGCAATAAATAAAGAAATAAAAGAAATAAATCCGTTGCCACGAGCAAGGTTAAGATGCAAGGCCTCAAAATCAGACAGGGGCCCTCTGCCATTTAAGCGCTCAAGCAGGTTTAACAGTCTGGACAAAGTCTCAGGATACATTGCTGTAATATTTCTATCATTCAGTAATGCTTTTACCTACCTATAGTTTTCAAAGGAAGAGTGAGACTGTACACATATAAACTGCACACATTTTATATATTTTTTTACTTGGTATAAGTGTCTGCATTACATTAAACATATCTTGGTCAAAAGAGACCACTTTATAATAACTTTCAGTAATCAATAATTCAACATTTATATAACGCTTAACAAATCAGTAGTTCATATTTCACTGTACAGTAATGATTTGTTAAGCATTATATAATATTATGCTTGCTAAATTTATTATAAAGTGTTACTGGTCAACACACATGCAAAATATCAAACATCTAATACATTCGGCTCTAATAAACAATAAGCATTCAAACATTATTTTTGGGAGTCAAGATTCAAATCGAATTGAATATATACACAAACATAATACATAAGCAGTGCATATATAACATTATTTGAAACAATGCTGAACATTGAAAAAAAAACTACCATTTAATCTCGCAAGGCATTTATGTGTACACAATGTCCAAAATATTAGTTTTTAAAATGCATATTTAGTTTTAGTTTTATTGTTTAGTTGTGTTTAGTGTATTGCAATTGCTATATGTAATAAAAGAAAATATGTTGCTTTTAAAACTGACTTGTTTTTACTCATAATCCCTTGGGGAAAAAAAGTGTATTTCCAAGAATAGCTAAGGAACAGGCAGACTTTAATTTGCAGTGATTGACATTAATATATTGTTGAATATAAGGAAACCTCTGACATGTATCTTGCAGTGGCTATTTCTAACACTGCCAGCACACGTCACACACACTAATATATAGGATACTGAGTACCACCATAGACATTCACTCAGGATAATGAGTCAAGATCATGGACCTTAAACAGGAATGTGGCCAGCTTGGGAACAGGTTTCTTAATATAACGACTGTACAAGTTATCCTTAGTAAATCAGAAAAAATATATAATATTACATGTCAACCACTGCGGTATATAGCAGGCTGCTGTTCTTTGATTACTAAATAACCTTCGGAGTGAATAATTCAAATTTGGGAGCAGCTTTGAAATGAATGAATTTTAAAATGTTGGTGGAAACTTGTTGGATTAATATAACAATATATCACTTGTTAATTGACAAATAATCAATCATCTATATGCACTTATCATATATATTTTTGCACGCCAACTCTTTAAATATGTGTTTGAAATAGCTTTTTAAAATAGCCCTTGGCTACATTCCTGTGATATCCAGCAGTGTCTTGGTGGATGCACCAACCTTTGAAATTAGG
Source organism: Sinocyclocheilus grahami (assembly GCF_001515645.1). Lineage (NCBI taxonomy): Eukaryota > Metazoa > Chordata > Actinopteri > Cypriniformes > Cyprinidae > Sinocyclocheilus > Sinocyclocheilus grahami. The sequence continues at coordinate 86,168 of NW_015506312.1, read as the reverse complement.
TCTGATTCTTGCATCATAACCGGACACTTTTCCCATAAGCTTGTCCAGGAATTCTGACGGGGGCATTGGGGTGGCAGCTTTCCGAGCCGCTGCTTGTTGGGACGCTGCCAAGCTGTGGATTGGGATAAGACAGGTGCGTTAAAGAACAGAGGAGGACAAGCGCTATGCATTATGAGCATATATTACATTCTCTATCCTGAGGCAAATGGATATCTCTGACTCAGGCCACTTTTTTCATTTCAAGCTGACGTTAAATGCTGTCATTTTCAAAACTAAACAACTGATTAAAAAAGTAGCTTTGGATTTAAAGGCAATTCAGAGAATTGTTTCTAAACACATTATAAATGAAAGTGAAAGTGAAAGTGACGTGACATGTGGCCAAGTATGGTGACCCATACTCGGAATTAGTGCTCTGCATTTATCCCATCCAAAGTGCACACACACAGCAGTGAACACACACACACCGTGAACACACACCTGGAGCAGTGGGCAGCCATTTTTTGGCTGCGGCGCCCGGGGATGTGAACTATGTAGTACTGAATTACTGAGTTAGACCGTTTAACAGTTTTTCACCAGCTTTCCCCTGAGTGGGCGTGGTTTCAGCGCTGCCAGAGGACACGCCCCCAATGTTTGAGAGCAGAGAGTACAGCTTATTTTTTCAAGATTTTGATACCTTATTTTATTTACTTGGCTTTTTTTATCATACAAATTTGGTTGGGTGGTTAATAACACATTGTTCTGTGGTGTAACAAACTCAAAACACATATTGCTTTACACAGACTTTAAATCTTCAGAGCTGAAGCTCATTGACTCTAGAGTAAAGGAGAAGCCATGAAAGAGCTATATGAACATGGAAATGAATCAAGACCTCGTCATACAGTATCTGTGTCCTCATTAGCATTAGAAGCCGTAAGAACTTAATTAGTGATAACAGGGTGCATGGCTGTCGCTTTGACACCTCAGTGTTCACACTAAATGTCAGGTCACTGTGAGTCACATGATAAATTATCCCACTGACTTTTTAGCCTACAGCCACTTTTAGTGCTTCCACAGGGCTCTTTATCTGCCCTACATGATGGACTTTAATATGTATCGACTTGTTCAGGTCCTCCCACATACGGCTGAAAACTCACAGGAACAATGGACTTTTTTTTTTTATATATATATATAGCATCAGTGCATCTGACAAAAATGGAGGATAATAATCATAAATTAGCCTGTGATACATTGATTTCATCTAAGTCCTTGAGACATGGTCTTCTTCTTGCCAATTTCATGGGTCTTTCTTTGTGGGGATTTTTTTTAACCAGCCACTGAATCCCGTTTGGCAGCATATCCATTATTCTCTCATAGCCACTGACTTTCTGAGTCGCCAGCTATCCTTTGTTTTCAAAGTATCCAATAGTCAGGCCTTTTCTGTTCTTGCACATCATTATTCTTTTTGCTCATTAACATTTACTGGTGTCTGGTAACTATTAAATTGGAGAAGTGTTTGGCATTTAAATGTGGATGCATCACAGGAAAACTTCTCTTGGAAGTGCTGCTCCACATCTCTCTTCTGGAGGTAAAAATGTGTGATTTGTCCTAAGAAAACCTAAACAAAAACATGTTTAAAAAAACATCTTATTTTGAACACATGCTGTTTTTATCAAATAAACAGCATAAGAAAATCGTGACAATAAAGCATTTGCTATTTTGGTATCATTGAGAAACTACTACAGTTTTTGTTGTTTTGAAACTGATTTTATTTTTATATATATTTTTTGATTTCATGTTAATTTTAGTTAAAGTTTTTTTTTTTAATTCTTGTGCGTTTTTGTAATTTTATATCAGTTTTTGTTGGTTTTAAAAGTCTATATAGTTGTTATTCAATTTTGTTTTTAGTTGTTTTAATACATTGAGCTGAAATGAAGTTTTTTATATTTTAGTATATTACAGTTAAAATGTATTTTCTTTTTAAGTAACGAATGTTACTTGTTACATTACTTAAACATAATTGTTTTATGGTTTTAGTTTTAGTTAACTATAATAACCCCGCAGTAGAGATCCAACAGCTCAACACTGTTGATGTAGATGCAGAAAATAAAAAGATTTTACATCATTGCAAAATATTTATACTTCAAATTAATGTTTTTTAACATTCTATTTATCAAAGAATCCTGAAAAAAAAAATTATCACAGATTCCACAAAAATATTAAGAAGCACAACTGTTTTTATCATTGATAATAATAATAATAATAATAATAAATATTTATTGAGCAGCAAATCAGCATATTAGAATGATTTCTAAGGGATCATGTGACATTGAAACTGAATAAATTACATTTTAAAATATATTCTAATAGAACATTTAATTTTCATTGTAATAATAGTATTTCACAGTATTTCTGTTTTTATAATCCAACGTTATTTCCCAAAAACAACAAAAGGAGACTTTCTATTTTGTTCTATTAAATCAAATGTTTTATTAGTAATTTCAGAATACTTATTTATTCTAGCCTTAGTGATATATACATATATATATTAAATGAAACGCGTGAATTGTCTCTCATTGTGAGAAACCCATTCCTTTGTGTTTACTGTAAAATTTTCCAATGCAAACATAATAAGATTAGTCACGGCATGCCAGATTATTGAGTCTCTTCCAGAGCCATTCTCTGTCACTATAGGCTCTTTACATGAACGCGCCATCTTTGTGACAGTGTGAAATCTGAGGATACAGTCTCTATTAGTTTTGCTTCCCTGCAAATCCATCTCATCGCAACCAGTAGCTGGATACATAACGTGGGCTTTAAACTGCATCTTTAGTAATTAATGGTTTCACTAATCAAGGCAGCGCTGAACAAATTAACCTTGATCGATGCAGGTCATGGCAGTGGAGAGGGCCTGATACTTCTGCTGATGCAGCCGGAACCAAAGTAGAGCATCCTGCCAGCAAATACATGCAAACAACCCCGAGACCTGCATACTTTAATGTGAGCATCCAATCATTAGCCCTAAGTGTAGCTCATTACGTTCTTTGGACCACTGCTGAATACAATCCTTATTGATCTTGTAACACCCAAGAAATCAAAGACCTCTGGCACCAAAATGCCATTTCTTCAAGCTGCTCTTAATTTGTCAGTGTGGTTGCAGAACTGAAGGACAGAAGAGAACACATCACAATAAGCACAAAAGTACTTTTTTTGCATGTATACAACAGACAGAAATGAAAGGTGGTGGATCCAAAATCAAAATGAGTATTGCTAGTGACGGGACAGTGCTATTTGTGGTATGATCCTGTCTTTGATTATCAATGATGCATTAGGAGTAAAACTAATGTTTACAAAGGAGACTATTTATAGGCTTTATATCTTCAGATATTGAACTAGCCGTCATTCCCCTCATTTACAGTGCTTCCACTTTTAATGGGAAAATCAGTGAAAAGCTCTAAAGCAGAGCGCAAAATTGAGATCATATATGCATCCGCTTATTTCACTGCTGTTACTACCTGTGCATATATAATTACCAGAGAGACTGAAACTAAACTCTGATACTAATCTCTATTAGAAGATATTAACCCTTGAGGCAAGTGCAATTTTTAATCGCTGAGCTTTTAGCAGCAATTTAACAGAACAAGAATATGCAGTATGCCCTAAAGCAATGCAACTACACAGGGGCAGGGTCACATCTGGGTCTTCATGCAAACCAGAAGAGATGACGCTATAAAAATAAATAAATAAATAAATAAAATGACACAGGGAACAGAGCATCATTGGCACAGCACTACAAAAACAAGTGCTTGCTTGGTTACATTTTATATTTTTTCTGACTCGGCCTGAACAAAACCTACAAGCCAAGCACTTATTTTTTATTTTTATTTTAATGGGTTTTGATGACATCTTTTACTTTTAATTTGTACTGACATTTCAGTTTCTTTAGTCATTTTAGAATATTAAATATTTTACTGTAGTTTTTTTATTAAATATTATATTTATAGCTTTATAGTTTAAGATTATATTATATAATTAAAACATATTATATTTTTATAATTAAATATATTATAATTTTTTTAGAGTTTATTATTTTGTATTATTAGGACGTTTTCTCAAATGTTCTTGTAATATTTTAAGTAGCAATTTTGTAATATGTAGCTTTCGTTAGGCTAAATTAAGGATTATTTAGCCATATTAAATAATGTTTTTGACTTATTTAGATGTTACCACAAGAATTTTTTACAGTGCAAACTACATGCACACTGCTGCCTCTGCCATTAATTGGATTAGCCATTCATGGCTTAACCTGCATATTTTAGTGTGATAGTATGATGATGATGACATAACATAATGTCTGCTTTATGCATGTGCTGTATTTTAATAGCTATGCCTCAGTGACATCCATACAGTAGCCTCTCACGTGACAAAACGTGCAAGCTAATATGGAAATCAATTACAGAGATGCAATTCATAGACCAAATTATGTTTGTGTACATTTTGTATTCGTCAGTGGCATTAGCATTGACAGAGAGATCAATGTCTAGTAATAAGTCTGCATGTGAAATGAGCTTGGGGTGTTAGGCTGAGACTGGGAAAGAGATATCAATTAACAGGCTCTGCAAAGTTCAGCAGCAAGAGCTGAGACTGCAATATCCAGAGTCTAGTTCATTAACTAAACACTGGCCATAGAACGCAAAATAATTACTGCAAACCACTGGCAAGATAATGTGAATGCTTTTGAGATACATTTATTGTTATAGAGGATTCTTATATTTGAGATAATCAGTGTTAAGATAGAATAATCCATATGTGGACCAGCTCGTAATTGCATTATTCAAAAATGAATAAATCTGCATGAACATGGGGGCATAACGGTGGTGTAAAACTTTTAGAGGCCTATACTTTGTCACATAACTTAACTGCACCTCAGTCATTTAATGCATTGTTCCTTGAATGAACGAATGGATGACAGACAGACAGACAGACAGACAGACAGACAGACAGACAGATAGACAGACAGATAGACAGACAGACAGACAGACAGACAGATAGATAGACAGACAGACAGACAGACAGACACATAGACAGACAGACAGACAGACAGACATAT